>NC_092212.1:38152353-38226894 GCF_043381705.1 Parasteatoda tepidariorum | reverse complement strand
TATATATATATATAATATATATTACTTTAAAAGTGTATTAGAACGACAATAATATCTAAGATCTTTTGCATGACAAAAGATAATTTCTCTTGTTTCTTTTCTAATTTTTCACATGTTTATTCAAATCTTATTATCCTCATTCAATATTTAATTCTTATAATTCATTGATATTTTTTAAAAATTTTGGAAAGGAATAACTCGTATTAATCAGAAGTATTTCTTACCAACGCACGTCGCATCTCTTTGTCCTTTTTTAGCTTCATCTACTACAAACTTCATCTACTACGTACTTTTTTAGCATCATCTACAAACCTACTTTGCACTCACAAGTATATTTATTGCCTTTCGCTTCCGCGAAAGGCAATAATCCCGTATTCTAATCCGTATTCTAATAATCCGTATTCGTATAATCCGTAAGAATACGGCTTCAATCCGTATTCTTTCCAGTACAGTCAGTGGGTTTGCATTCATGAATATCTTCGAAAAAATTTAAGAAATTTAAAAAAATTATTACGAAGAAAATTCATAATTTTTAAATAAGACGACTCCCTAAATAACCTTTCAGTTAGTATTTTTTTTTGTATTTTTTATTACTAAGTTTACAACTACCCTTCCCCCAAAAAGAGAATTACTCCCTGTCCCCTTTAAAATTAAGTTCTTTCAAGCTAACGCAGGTCCCTACATACATATCACGGCACTTGCGAATCATTTTTTATAATCCAACTACAAAAATGTCAAAGATCCAAACTATTACTTCAAATGTTTTTAATGTTGTCTATTGCCATCAATTGCCAACATTATTTAATGTTCACTGAAAAAATAATACTTTAAAACCGAAGAAGGTAGTTATAAATGGGCAGAAATGCTTAATTAAAAGAAACCAATTTCTGTAAATCGGCTCAACATATAATTTAATTTTCTCTTATTATTTGCGGAGTTTCAGCATTAGTTCAGAGCTATATTTTAAGTTTAACAATTCCTCGAAGTATACCAAGGAAATAGATGCCTATTATTAACAAAGATTGATCCTTTATGCATTTATTTAATTTTTTTAATCTTTTTCCTTGGTATCCTGATACATTTTACGAGTTTATATTAAAATAAAAGCCTTGAAACTTTTTTGTGTAAAAGAAGAAGTTCCTAATTTTTTTAGAGGAGGTATTAGATATCAGTTGACTCTTACGTGTTGTAAAATAACACACACATGCGTCAGTTCTGTTTAGATGAGTAAAAGTTCATGATAAATTACACTTCCTTTTTTTTACTGGTAAACATTGGTGTAGATTAATTAATTTGCTTTTAATAATTTCATTAATGTAATTTTATTTGTAGCTATTTCAGATATTATTTATATGAGCTATTAGATATTATGTGATTCTAACGCGTTTTAAATGACAGTTACATGATTAATTTTATTTAGACGAATAATAGTTGCCTAATGAATAATTATATTAAATATTTTAAAGTTATCACAAAAAAACGTTTGACAAAAAAAAAATTTTAAATGCCTTTACATTCAAAAATATTTAAGCTACGTAATAATCAAAATAGTTGTTACAAGTTTCAAATTTATTCCAACACTTTTTGGCACATGTTGTACAAAAACACTATTTTCCGTTTTTAATTTATTATTAGAAAGAATTGATTTATGATTATGATTATTAGAAAGAATTGAATTTAGATGTCGAAATTAGAAAATCACATATGGTTTTGAATTTATAAGACAGAGAGGCACTGACTACAGCTGAAACTCTTACCTTTATACATTATTATGTATATTACCTATGCATAGTTTCGTGTCTGTATCTTCTCTATATCCCTCAATACAAGGACCACAAACATACTCCGATTTCTTATCCGGCTTATTTGTGCAAATTCTTTTTTTATCGGAGCAGTCTTCATCTCCCCCTTCATCTCTACATCCAAAAATCTCTAAAAATAAATAATATTTAAATATTATTATGAAGACATCTCTCCTAAACAAATTAGGAATTTTGAACAAATTTTTTGAATTGGGTAATGAAAATGCTCCTTGCGGCCAATGTCGAAATTAGAAAATCACATTTGGTTTTGAATTTATAAGACAGAGAGGCACTGACTACAGCTGAAACTCTTACCTTTATACATTATTATGTATATTACCTATGCATAGTGTCGTGTCTGTATCTTCTCTATATCCTTCAATACAAGGACCGCAAACATACTCCGATTTCTTATCCGGCTTATTTGTGCAAATTCTTTTTTTATGGGAGCAGTCTTGATTTCCCCCTACATCTTCACATCCTAGAATCTCTACAAATAAATAATATTTAAATATTATTATGAAGAAGTAATTCCATTAATATTCATTACAATTATAGAATATTTGCATCTGTGGTCTTATTTTTGATGTTTTTTATTTAAATCAAATGTTATCACCTTTTGACAATAAATTACAGGGTGCTCAATTCAAATAAAGCAGCCTCCTTGATTTTTTACAAAAAAATGTAGGCAAAAAAAAAAAAAATAAATATTAAGAAAGATTATATCTAAACATATATTTAAAATGAGAAACTCACTTTCTGTAGAATTTGGACAGTAAAAAACAGAATAAGAAAAGAGGACAAAAAATGTTCCTGCGAAATAAAGTCCTTTCTGATTATTGCTAATATCTCCGTCGAGATTATATATTTATATACTTGAAAAATATCTACTATTGAGAGCAAAAGCTTAATTTATTCATTTCTATTATATTATAAATGTGCGAAAGAAACAGAATCCTCTAAAGATTACTTTATGACAATAGTTAATACTAAACATTTAAGAAAAAATCATTTTTAAGCCATCTCTCCTAAACAAATTAGGAATTATGAACAAATTTTTCACTTGGGAAATAAAAATGCTCCCTGCGACCAATGTCGGAATTTGAAAATCTGTATTAGTTTTTGATTTTGAAGACAGAGACGCTTAGACGCTGGCACAAACTTTTTTCTTACTAGATTATATTGTAAATTATCTTTGCATAGTTTCGAATCTATATCTGCTTTATATCCCTAAATACAAGATCAGCAAATATTTTTGCCCGGCTTATTTGAGCAACTAATTTTTTGACCTGAACAATGTTCATTTCCCCCTTTCATCTCTATATCCTAGAATCTCTACAAATAAATATTAGTTAAATTTTAATATAATGAAAGAAGAAATTTTATAATATTCATTTCAATATTACTCCATTAGTCTCCGAGGCACTTATTGTTGGAAAATTTGATGCTATTTTTTTTCTTCAGATTTATCAAATTTCAATTACAAAATTTATTAACTTCTGTTTATTGATTGCAGCGTGCTCAAATCAACTATAGCCAACCCCTTTGAATTCTTACAAAAACTCTACGCAAAATAATTAATGAGGTATATATTAAGAAATATTAAATCTGAACATGTATATACAATGTGGAAGCCATCCACCCGGTTGAAAAAAGCATTACTTGTCGTTCTCTGATGACGTCACTTTATACAACGCGGTCTACTACTAACGTGTTTTTCTAAAATAGAATTGCGCCCATAGTTGGTGATGTTATTTTTAGTACTATTAAATAAGACATTTTCGTTTCACTGTTAAATCTAACAAGCAAAACCTACAATTGTAACTTATAACTTTTACTTTTTTTTTGTTCACAAATATCTGCTCATTTGTAGAGGTACTTACACGATGTTTAAAAGTCAATGTTTTTGTGTCATTTATTTAAATTTTATTTTTTATTAATTCAATAAAATTCTCTTCTTTTTCTGCAGTGTTAACTACTTTTATAATATTTAAAAAGAAATCAACTTTTATCATCATTTTAGAACCGTTATATTTTTTTGTTATCTGCCTTCATGGGGAACAAACTATAAACACTCCCGTTAAAGTATTCTGATCGTATGTTTTCATTATTTTAATATAACATATGAACCAGATTAAAAATTAGCTATGCTTTTCAGAAGCAAATTTCAATGTTATAAAATAAAACCAATCCTGCTACTATCTTTCAGTTGAACAGTGAAATATTTTTTTCATATTTTCAAGGCATAGATAATTCAAATTTATGCTTAAGATATATTTCATTTTAACTTGTATATGCACATGTATCTTTTAATGTTATTAGGTATTACTGCCGGCATTTCTATTGCTATGATGTAAAATAAAAAATAAATAAAAAAACTTGTTATTATTGTACAAAAATTGCTTCGAAAAAATATTTTGCTTCGCTCTACCAGTAAATATTATATTCTGTTTACAATAAGAAAAAAATGTCCATTTTACCATAGCTTATTAAATATAAATGATAACGATGAATTTTATTTTTTTGGCAACAAAATTAGCACAAACTGTACTTTAAACTGTGTATTAAAATTAATCTGTCACTTCAGTGTTTCTTACTTTAAGTCTAATATTAGCTACCACTGAAACTATTTTTTTTTCAGCATGTAACACAATTTTTTAACGAATATCAAGGTGGTTGGTTGATTTGAAAGAAAAGGAAATAATAAAGTCGACCATCAACAATGCTTACGTTCAAAATACAAGTGAGATTAAGTAAGGTTTTAACTTACTTTATAAAGAATTGGCCTATTGGATGTATTATTTTTCTTGTAAGATAAGTTTCAATATTTAATCTGTACCAGAATTCTATATTGCAGGATTCTTAACTTGTCAAAAAACATGTGATAAATAAAAGAAAACCGTTCTAGGAGATATTTCCAAAGTATGACGTATGATTGAAGCATAGATAAACTTCTTTAGTTTGCAAATTTGTTCATAATTTGAGATGCATGAAGATTCAATTAAAAATAAATCCTTTTATGATTTTATAACTTTTACTGTAGGGCTTTTGGAAAAAGAATTATTCGCAAAATATATATTTTCATTACATGATCGTATATATATGTTGTAGGCTAGTTGAAAAATCAATAAATTATTGCAAATGCTAATACAAATGTTTAATTTATAATTTATACATTTATAATTCAAAAATTTACAGCTCATTAGGCTAGGTACAAAAGTGCTCAGTGTTTTCAAATCTCGTTTCTATTTAAAGCTAATTAAAACCATTCTATATATGTTCAGGATAATAAGGAAATGAGTAAAGCATCACCCAGCAGACAGAATTTGCTTTTTTTTTTCAATTTTCTTTTTTTGCTATAGACTTTTAATGAGTCTGAGTATAATGAGCTCTAGGCTGATTCCAAACTGTTAGAAATTAATCAGGCAAATTGAGCAATGAATCATGCAATTTTCAATTAGTATTCTCAAAGCTCAATGCAATAAGCCTAAAATGAGCGACGTTGGTTAGAAAATACTAGAGTCTTGAAGAATTTAACCTCGTGCTATTCAAAATGGCGACAGCTGATCGTGGAAATCTGGTTTATTCAGTTAGTATGCTACTGTCACGAACAGTAATATCTGCGTAGTAGTATAGAATTTTTCATATTTAGTGCTCTATAACGAGTCAAACTTTGGTGGTACTTACGTAGTGTTTGAAAGTTAGGTTTTTAAATAATTTATTTTTTCATTTGTTTGTTTATCTTTTTCATTTGTTTATTTATTTATTATTTGTTTCATTTGTTTATTCATTTATGCAATTATATATTCATTTATCTATTTAATATGTTTATTCATTTACTTAATTATATATTCATTTATCTATTTAATTTGTTTATTCATTTATTTAATTAAATACATATAAAACTAAGCTTCTCGTTTAAATTTGTCTATTGGGGAATTCATAAAAAATTTCATTCGACTATCGGTATTTAAGTTCCCTGCTCATTTTTTTAATCTTTTACCATTTAAAGATAATAAAAAAAAACTATTAAACATTCACCACGGTTATCAAGTAAACATATTATACGTTTTTCTTAGTTCAATGCACCTACAATGCTGGAAGTTTGCAATACTTTTTCTTAATAGTATTGCAATATATAGAGAGAGTTTGCAATACTTGTTTATTTTACTACTTAATAATAACCCGTGTTCCCTAAACGTATTTTTTTCATGCGTTGAAACATACGTACTACAACGATTTTGTCTGTATTAGGTTCTAGGCAGTCACGTGGTCGATAGAAGACCAGCTCTCATAGGCCCCCATGTAAACCTGTTTCGGAGGCAGCGGCTATCTCCATCCAGGTGTGGAAGTATTGCTAGGAAAACAACCTGCTTCCTTACAGAGGGTCCCTCCGTCCCTACCCCGTAAGCAACCCCATTCCTCTCCGCTCCCAACAAACACCTTTCTCCTTGTCTCTCCCCACTCATGTAAATAGCAAATGAAAAGTGACTCAAACCCCGTCTGCTTTTCTTCTTTACATACTTAGATACTTGTTTTGAAAAAGGTTTACTTATTAAAGAAGGAAAATATTTACTTGCGACGAATTCATTAAAAAATAAATATAATTTATTATTTTTACATAGGAGCATAATTTAAATAGATATCGGTTACTTAAAGATGCCACTTTAAACAGTCACTTTAAAGATGGCGAAATATTTGTTGTTAAACAAGTTTAGAGACGCTATGATGACTGAAAGATGGCCCATGCGTCGGCTCAAAAACCTTTGGAGCTTTTCTTGTCATTCAGAGGGACCTTGCTGGCCCCTGCTACGTATCGGAGAAGCTAGACGTGGATACGAATCTCACTAGAGGCATAGATGTTTCTCGATCTGCTTGTCCTCTGTTATGTGACGTGTGAATGTGACCCACCCTATGAATGGTTATATATAAGCAGTGATGGTTATATAAAGTCAATACCTCACAAAAAACATGTTGACAAAAAACATCTCATTGTCAATGTATCGCAAAAGCTTGCTCAACAACTCCTGAGGACAAAACACATCTATATAGGCCTTAACAGATGCATTATCAAAAAAAGAATTCTTCTTCGACGCTGCTCATGGTGTCAAGGTCTTGATCATTCCACCCACTCTTGCACTCAAGAATTCGCCACTTGCTCTAACTGCGAAGGCGACCATCACACAAATGAATGTCACTCCGACGAAAAATATTGCATCAATTGCTGGCACACCAATACCTTTTTTGGAACCAGCCATAATCCTTATCATCAAGCCTCAGACATCACTTGCCCTGCGCATCGCCAGACCCTGCTTGAATTACGATCACGTTCTAATGTGTATTAACTGTTACCACCTTCTAGCTATAACTTCTCAGTTTCTTCTCAATCTATTCACATATGTTTGTTGAATATACCTATCGCTAGAGAAACTCTATAAACATTTTTTTCCTCATTGCAGACTTTTTGTAGATGACTCTTATTTTATTTTTATTTTTTCTTATTTCATATTTTCCTTCAAAATTCTTGCTATCCAGCCTCCTTGAGAGCCTTACACTTTTGACAGCTGTCAAAATAATCTTCTTATGTTTTCGAGTTACTTATCTGCCATGTAAATTCATTACTATTAAGTTAAAATTATTTTCTATGCTTTTTGTTTAAGGCATTTCTCTATGCCTTTGTATTTTATAGTGTAAATATTTTCATAATTTAATTTATTCTTTATATGTCATTTATACTTGTTGCTAATGTAATTTTTTGTGTTTTATGTATGTTTTGTCAGTAGAATGTTTGTTCTACTCTCGTGTGCCCTGAATAGGGCGGGTCGAGGTATAAATAAACAATATATAAGCAGTGAGACGTGGAGCAGCTTCACAGTTTTATGAGCTGAATAACGATCATCTCTCCTTTATCATTACTGCCATGTTAACTTCTTCATTCGATTATATTCCAGTAACTTACAACAAATTTAATGACTTACGAAATAAACAAGAAACTCGCAATGACAAAATTGCTTTGTAATGCATTGTTTAACGTAAAGTAAGTTATGGTAAAAGAATGTAAAAATTGTTTAATAGTTGTGTAAAAGTGTATGTTAACAGTATATATAATTTTAAATAAATGTCAGTATCAGTTCATTTTTATTAAAAAATAGTAGTAAAACCTAAAACAATTTTTAATTGTATATAATTTTAAAACTATATGCTAAGAAATTACTAAATTAAACGTTTAAATTTTTTTTATTAATTAGAATATGCGCAAAACTACAATAATTAAAAAACTACATCTATAGATTTTTTCTAAACCGAAATTAATAAAAATGAAGCGTTTCTATTTTTTTTAACTTTTTCATGAGGTCATCATCTAGTAAATAAAAACATATTTAATGGTTTTAAAAAAAATTATATTCAAAAAATTGCAAAATAAGTAAAATAATTTAGTATCTCACACTTACAAAACTTTTATAGTATGCGTTTTTTAATGTACAAAAATAGAACTATTGTTAATTAATTAAGTAAAAATTAATGTTAGTTGAATGTCTAATTTTAAACGTATGCATTTAGCTCTAAATCAAATTTTATTAATAATTTATACTTACATTTGAATAATGTTGAAATTTGACCTAGTAAGGTAGTGAAATCTATAAATATTTGTTTGAACAATTTGAAAGTTTTCAAAGTTTTCATTTTTGTTCTTTGCAAAGAAAACATGCATAATTCTAATACAATAAAGAATCTACTTACACATTTTATTTTTAAAGTGAAAGAAATGAAGAAATTTTTTGAGCTTTTTCTGATTTTAATCTTCCTCTAAATAAAGCTCAGATAAAATTATTGACATGATAAAGCAATTGCATAAAAAGAATTTACGTAAATGATTATAATTAGGGTTAAAATTTATTATACAAAATTAAAAGTTGATAACATATATATTTTTAAGCAAATACTTTTACGATAGCATCAATTTATTATTATTCTTATTAAATAGATATTTTTACATGTAGGTCTTATCGTAACTCGTTATCTTATTGTGGCTATGAAGTATGTAAGCAATTTGTTTATTGCATATGTCTCGAAATGATTTTGTAGTGAAAGTACTAAATTTTTATAGTTTTTACAAAGCAAAAATATCCATAAAATTACTTCAAAAGAAACACAAAACAAGCATGTTGCGTCCGCAACTTTAACTTCTAACGTAAAACTAATATTAAAAAAAACTTTCCTTATTTAGACTTTGAAATTTGACGATCATTCCGTACTTGAAAACTAAGTAATAAAATAAAACCCATACTGACAAAACAAAAAAATTAAAGGAGTTTTTTCTTCTTATTTTTAAACTTTATTAAAATAAAGCCTTTATTTTAAATTGCAATTCATACACTGTTAAAATTTTCCTTCTAAAATTTCGGTAAAATAACTGGCAACTGTCTGTCCATCCGATTAACCGTAAAGTTTACGGTAGAGAACATTTTTTTTCTTTACGATTTTGAAGCCATTTACAAAAAGTATGGTTATAAAACCATGAATACAAAACTATACGGCTTTTTAACTATTTACCACTAGCATTTTTCAGAAACGCAAAAAGAAAATTGTTTAACTAAACATAGGAGCTCGCCTTTTTGTAAGGCAATGGGCATTGGAGAGTACCGGACGCTGGAAATTCTTCACGTATTGAAGGGAACGGAGGAAATATTGTAGCGTCAACACTAGGACTCGAACTCCAGTTCTGCCGGTCATGAGATTGACAGATAAGTCCGCTCGGCTATGATATGTACACATTTGCAAAGAACTAAGTAGCTTCATTAGGTCATTCTAGTGGGTGCGATAAAATTCTGGTTGCTTAACTGTATAAGGTGAATAAACAGTTAAGAAACAATTTTTCTCAAACTTAACAGTTTGATTACCATTTCATTTAAGGTTATTTGACTGTTTTGATTAAATATGGTAAAATAACCATTCAAAAAATTGTTATTTAACCATTTTTTCCGAGAAATTTCTAACAGTGTATAAAACGAATAAAACTGTGGAAATATGAATTTGTTAAATAATTGCGTAAGTATGTCAGAAATATGTTTAATTTTTAAATTACAACTCCCCCCCCCCCCCCNACACCCCCCCCCCCCCACAGTTTGCAAAAGTTTATTTTTTTATTAAGCATGTACACTTACTTTCCGTTTTTGTCAAATATCCGTCTGTTGTGAAAGTCAAATCTGTAAGCAATTTCGTTATTATTAAAAGATTTAGTTTAGATAAAACACACTTCTAAGAGCATCTTTATAAAAAAAAATTACACGACCATCTATGTTTTACATATAAGAAATACTTAAGTGACCATTGTTTTTCATTATTTTAAGTCTTAAATTGTTTTATCTATGATGCTCGTGCTGGATACGATGCTCGTTTTTTTCCTTCTAATTTGTGAAATTATTTTAGATTAAAGCGTACATATTTTAAAAAAAAAAAAGAATTTTGTCTGGTTTTAATGAAGTTTGGTTTGACCAAGGTAGCAAAGGTAGCATTGCGATTATCATTATGAGAAGGATATTTAAAGGAACTAACTAAATCACATTTTCATTACTAGACAAACCAGACATGAATTAAAATTTAGATAAAGGGAACATGACAAACATGTCAAGATTTCGAAACCATCTTTTGCTCAACACTGTTGTGACCTTGAGCAAACATTTAATTACGATAACGTCTTAAATTTTTAATTGTCCGTCACATGAGCCGATCTTCATGCTCTCTGTCGATCAATTCATAAGAATTCAGATTTTTCAGTTTATTGCATGAATTCTACGCCCTCTTTCATTTCGCTTGGTGACGAATCCTAACCTCTCTCAAGAAACATTGGAATTTTTATCTGATCCAATGATCAGCTTTTCATGAACAAGAAATCAATGGTGCGAAAAAATGTACTCATTAATTAATAAATTAATAAATTAATTAATAATAAATTTATTAATAATAAATCATTGATAAATTAACTCTTAAATATACTCATTAGTTAGTGCAGACGATATTTTAAGTGACGAAATCAGTCACAAAAATGTACTTTCTATACCTTTTTTTCGATTAATTACGATTTTGGACAACCAAAATGTAGCGGGTAGGTGAGAAGTAAGGACTCAAAAGTTTGATAAAGAAAGCAGTCAAAATTTGTAATTTTGCTTTTTGCTTAGCTCGCAATATTTCGATAATTTCTTATGCAAAATAGAAAATCCTTTCACACAATTGTACATTTCTTTAGTCAAAGATAGTTTCATGCCAAAAGTATTTTTTTATTAATTATTTAATATTTTTATTATTTTATTAGTAATAGTTGAAGAAATTTTTATCAAAAATTACAAAATTTTTTTATTCGTTTTAGGGAATGTAATTTTTTATGGCAAGAGAAAATTGAAGGAAATCGGTTAAATAACTCCTAAGAAATCGAATTTTAAATACACGGCTTTTTCAAATGGTAAAATAAAAAAATATTTGAATTGATAGGTCAATAAAAAGTCTATTGCTCTGGCATGATCATTAGATCAAAATAAAATCCAAGTTTTCAATTTTTGGGTCACTGTTCTTTTCACAAATTTTCTATGTTATTTAAATTATAACATTCCTCATGAAAAAGTTAAAGGGACTTTTGATCGTCGCTACAACATTTTTCTCTTTTTCTGGAAGCTTTTAAAATTTCAATAACATTTGGAAAAAAAAGAAATTTCAAAACGTTTAGGTTAAGTTCGTAAACAAAAATGGACCTTTCAGCAAGTCAAATTTCAGCTATGTAGTTGTATTCCTACGGTTACATGATATTATAGCGGCCCGTATGGTATTTTTTTTGACAAGTTTAGCAGTTAATAATTTTCAAACTAATTATCAAATGTTTATTTTTTTTATCCATCGTAATCCCTGTACAATTTTTTGAAACTTTAATAATTTCCCGTTTCTACGTCTTTGGATAGCAAAACAAAAACTAACGTTATGTTGAAAAACAGTGATAGCGGATCTTCCGATTTTTTAATGTAAGGAGATACTTATAACAACAAATATAAACAGTACAAAAATATTTTCTAGAAGTGATACGTTAATTAGTCTACTACTATTACTGATTTAAACATCATTGAAGATTAGTTTCATAGTAATTAAACGCACAAATAAAAACCAGCTCAATTGTTCTAACAAAAATTGATAGAAGAATTGTCTTGAAGAAAGTTTTCATTTAAAAAGAAAAAACTTAATTAATTTTACACAACTCGACAAAAACTCATTTAGGAATTAACTTTTCAAAATTTTCCTTTTTTTAAAAATAATGAGAAAAAAATGCTTCACAATTCCCATTTTTGATATTAATGTCTTAAATTTAACTGGAAATGAAAAAAGTTTAAAACGTTTTTTTTTCACACAATGTAAAAATTAGCCCGAAGTTTGTATTATATATTCTTCTGTAAAATAATTAGATTATCCTCCTATTTACGATTGTTATAACTGCAAAAAAGCGAGTAAATATTATGAAAAAATGCTTTTTGTGTTTTTTCATTTTACTTTAACACTTTAAAAAATACTCTTTGTTATGTTAACAGAACTAATGAACTTGAAGTGCCATCGTGCAGTTTCTGATAACCGCAAAAAATTTACAAATAAAAATAATGTAAAAACATGATTATATATGGCCAAAAATCATTCAAATGGATTTAAACTTTCATTGCACATTAAACTGCAAATTAAATATTTCACAAAAAAGCATCCGCCTATAATATTTTTTAATAATATTTTTTTCAGCAAAAAAATATATTTCAAAATTGTTAACAATCACGAGTTTCATTTTGTAATCAATATTACAGTACACTTTAAAAAATACTGTTTCTGGTGAGTCATTTTGTTCATCAATCAATATTGTACAACAAATATATTGATTACAAATAAAAGAGCACAAAAAAAGTATTTTTCTTAAAAACAATGAAGCATTTTTATATCAAATTTCAATAATACTAATCATACTTACTAATGACATGCAACTTCATAAAATTCCTGGTGCACATTCAACAACAAAATTTCTTTTTTAATAAAAGTGAATTAAATAAAACACATTTGACTGATTTCGCTTAACCACAGACTTAATTAAAGAAAACTATTTTATCAAATTCAAATAATTATAACAATCATAATTACTTATGATGGCCAGAAAATTTTAAAACTCTTTGTGAAAACTATTACTTAACTTCAACTTTATTAACTCAATTAGAATTGGACTTTCATTTTAAATGGAATTATAAATTAAACTTATTTGCCTGATATAGGCTAATCACAGAGACTAAATTGAAAACTAATTAATTTAACTTCACTTCCGAGATTAAAATTTTTAGAAATGATTAATAGTTTTATCTTTTAATCATACAATTACATCATAACTACAAATTACTACTTATCAAAATTTTGAACATCCATGAACATACAAACATTGAACATCTATGAGCATAAATTTAATTTTCCAACGGAACATAATTATTCCTTTTTACCATACAATAGTGCCACCATTATGCATAACATCGTTAGGCTGGTTACTATATTCTTTCATATTCATATTAATTAATAATAAATAATAAGTATATTTACTGTACATCTTGATTTAAATCCCCAGCAATGAACATGGCTAAATGATAATGAGGTCATATGTCTAAGCAGTTTCAAACTGATTGATTTCGAATATTTTTAATTAATTTCGAATATTTTTAATGTCTAAGCAATTTCAAACTGATTGATTTCGAATATTTTTAATTAACCTTCGCCTATTTTTCTTTTACCTAAAAACGTTCGAGTTGATTGTTATGAACCTAAAAACATCAGAACATTGAAAACTTTTCTAATTAGCGAGGTACAGTGTAAAATTATTGTAATATTTACAAAGTAATATTTTCAAATAAGCCTGCAACATACGAAAAAAACTCATTATATATGAAGTTAAAACTCAGTTACCTTCATTAGAATCAATTCTAAATGAATCTGCAACATAAACAACACAGATTAGTATAACAGGAAAAACAAGTTTGGTCATCTTGAAAGTCACTTCTGATTATTTTGATATTAAAAAGCGTTTCTTTTGGAACGAAACTGATAAAAAAAAAATTTATAGTTTGTGGAGTGGTAACTTTTTATTTTGTTATCTTCGATAAGTTTTATCTGTAAATTCTTCTGAGAGTGGTATAAGGACTCACCTATAAGTGCTCAAATCATTGAATTCAGCAAAAAGTGATTCTATTTGAACTACTTCATACTATTTACATAATCTGATTATTTATCGAGTTTGTAGCACGATACAAGGTAAACAGCCATTTTTGACTGATAATTTTCAATTATCAATCCTGTTTAGTTCTGCTTTGAGAGGCTATGCAAGACAATAACTTAATCAAATCTAATTTAAATATTTATAGGGATATCGGAAAAAGTTCCGTTGAAAGGTATGATAAAATTTTAACAAAATCTGTTTTAAAGTACAAAATTTGTTCAAACAAACTTTCAATTTTCGTCTTAAATTGAAATAGTCAGCTCTCATTAACTGAACGCGCATTTATTTTGATAAAGAGGTACGTTTGACTTTACCAAAAACAATTTTTTTTTATTAATAAAATGCTGAAGCAATTTTTTGAATCACAGCACAGATTTTATGATCATCGTTGCATAGTTGACCCAATTTAGGGTCTACGGTTACCAATGTTCAACTCCATTGCCAATCCCGAAGACAAGGAAATTCCTGGATCAAGTATTGGGAGAAATTTTACTACGTGGAAGGCTTTTTGATAGAACTAACCCGCATTTGTATTACATGGAGAGGAAAACTACGAAACCCTCCCATGGTTAGTCTGACAGCAAAGAGACTCTTACCCATGATCAGTATATTGCTGAGAATATCTTACATTAGCACTGTGGTCGGTGCGAGCAATGCGCGGAATTCACATCGACCTGCCATTACAGGAATTTGAGCCCAGTTCAGCAGATTAGAAGATGAATCCCTGAGCCACCACGGCTTCTCGCTTGACAGATTTTATAATTTTTATATTTCACTACCGCCGTTGAACAGCCGACCAAAATTTGGGTTTACGCCTACTAATGCTCAGCTCCATAACCTTGAGCGTTTGAACCCAAGCCAAAAGACAAATGAATTCCTTGATCAAGTATAGGGAGAAATTTGCCTCGTGGAGGATTTTTTGTTGGAACTAACATGCATTTGCGTTACATGGAGAGGAAGACTACAAGAATCTCCCACGGTTAGCCCGACTACAAAGGGACTCTAACCCATGATCCGCCCACCACTGAGGATATTTTACGTGAACACTGAGGTCGGTGCGAGTCGGATGCGGAATTTGTATCGACCAACCATCGCTGTGATTCTAACCCAATTCACTTCATTGAAAGGAGAATGCTCTATCCCCTGAGCCATCGCGGCTCTCACGAGACGGTTTTTATTTTATAACTGTCATTGAACAGCCTGAAACGTCCGGACAAAAATATCAAGAACAAATTTTTCATCATTCAAAGCCAATTCCTATAACTTATTTTTTTTTCGCCTAACATTTTTTTTCAATTTTAAAGTTTGAAAAACTACTTAAAGAAAAATATTATAAAATCATAAAATTAGCTTATTTTTCGTAAAGAGATAGCGCATTACAGATTTAAAAAATTTCTTAGAAAGTATTTTTTGGTTCAGGATCTCTGTAGAAAGAAGAGGAATTATCATTTTTTTGCATATGCTTTTAAAACATATGCATCTGACTTATGAGTTATAAAAGAATTATTGTATTTTGTTGCATCTTGAATCTTTCAAAGCGTTTTTTAAATATATTGCTATAACATGTTGATCTGGTAATGTTATTATTGCTTCTAAATATGACAGAAAACAAGTTTGTTGATTTTTAGTATAGTATTTGTAGTAAAACATTCCTTGAGTTATGAAACTGAACTTTTAGTAAGTGAGAAACCACAACAGAGCCTTAGACACCATAATAACGATTGGATCTACCACATCAAAATCAGTCGATTCCCAGACGTTACTTTCTAAAACACGTTTTGATTACATTGTAGCTCACCTTTTGTTCACATTTTATGTAACTTTCTGAAGAGTAGATAGATAACAAAAAGAGTGACAGTAACTTCCAACTCGCTCAATTGCATTTTTTTTTGTAATATATTAAAAACATTTTAATGTATCACCTTCCTGACTGTGTTCTGATTGAAACTGATAGAAAACGAGTTCTACTTGTAAGAGTTGTTCCAAGTTTGATTTATTTTGACTGCTACAGTTTTGGATTCTGAATCGTTCGGCTTGTAAACTTATGGTGACGGGAAAATAATCTGTTGTATATTACAGTGGAACCTGTCAGGAACAACCATTTAATATTCCACAGTAAAATGGTCGTTTTTAGGGGTTACTTACACTGACGAATGTTAGTGAAGGTACAGGATTTTTAGCAAGCAATTTTTATTTGTCTCTGTGCCATTTTCTTGGTGCGGAAATGTCACTTGTCCTGAAGTCATGGAAACCGGATCGATAATAAAATTTAGTGTCAATAGAAATGACCCCTACCAATATAATTATATGCTATTGCTAATATAATTATAGTTTATTTTAAAAAATGATAAGTAAGCTTGCTTGAGATGCTTAATTTGTTTTTAAATAACTTTTTTTTTCTCATTTAACTTTCAACTCGGAAACAAAATCATTGATAGCATCGTTTTTTGCTCACTTTGTCGCTAAAATAAGATTCTCAATGTCTTTTAGTAATCGTCAAGAAGAGCTCTCTAAATAAGAGTCACTCAAAAATATTCTGATTTCATTTGAATCTACTTATTTGTTTTGTAAGTATTTTTTTTCTTCATACATTTCGAGTCTTCTTATTTGACCTTTCCGCATTTGGTGCGGAGATTTGCCCGATCGCTGGGAGTGGCTTTGTTGCTTTCTCCTAAAGTTTTTTTAACACTATGTCTATGGGGAAAATTCCATGCTTCCCAGAAATGGCCGTAAATATAGGAAGTCGCTGCACAGAGGTTTTCATATCTGGAGGCTTCACCGTAATTGTTGTAGTTAAGTGTATCTCATTTTTGCTATCAGCAATCTGCATGAATGGTCTATTACTTAAGTGCTAATGTATATGAATGGCCTATTACTGATAATATCTTGTTTAAATAATCAAAATCTACTACCTTCAGAAATCAGTGTGATGCTCTATATTTCTTCAAGAAATGCCATAGCCAAATCTCAGCTTAAGAGATGCACAGTTGATGTAGCATGCTTTTAAGATATTATGTATAACGAACTAAACAACTTCTAAAGATACTTGATAAGTTATGAATGCAGGTACCTTTATCTCCTTTTTCTGTATTACATTAGTCTCACTTTCAAGCTTGTATAGTTAAATAACACTTTTTTCTCTTTTGTAACTTCATTATACCCACACCAAAATTAACAAAAAATTCTTTTTTCACATTAGCTCATATATGTTTATTATGAAGAAATAAATATGCATTATATTTTAAATGAAAATTTCATTTAATTCTAGAATCATAATTACTTTTTTTCAGTCTAGCTGAAGTGCATTTTTAAAAGTTAATGTAGCTAACGGATAAGATATTTTATATAACTACCTAAAATATGTTTTCTTAGGTACAAAATTTCGATTTACCAAAACAAAGATCTGTCTTTTTTTTATCAATATTTCATTAAGCGGATCTGAAATCCATGTCTTTATTTATTCTTTCTCCTTAGCTCGACATCATGTAATGGACCCTAGCCTTCTCAAAAAGTTTTTCTCACGCAAGTCTTCTATCTGAAAACATTTTGCAGTTTATTTTTTATTTATATGTTTATTTTTTATTTTTATTTATTTATTAATTAATTTTTATTTTGTCAGCAGTATTGGTAGATCTCTTTCCAAGTCATTTAATTGCATCAACTATGGTATACCTGAGCAGTGAGGTTAATAGGATAGAGCAATCGTCATCCAATAAAGAGACCGACGTTGAACCGTATCTTCCGTATCCTTACAACTTTCCGAAATTTCTGTTTTGAGAAACCGATAAATGGTTACAGTATAATGTTTATAGGCTATTCAATAGCTTGATATTTCGGAACTTCTATTAAAGATTCGAAATAAACATTTTCTTATTTATTGAAAAAAAAAGGGCCATTAACATTGCATAATATTGCCGACGCAGTTCTCAGCAATTCAGAGAAGGAAAAAAGAACTCTGTTGTTCTTACGTCTCCTCTAGATTCAGAGTTTGCACACGTTTTTCCCGATTTTCATCACCCTTTTCACGTTCGTGTACTAGTATAAGTGTACAATTCTTTTACTGGTATAAGGTACGACAATGTCATGTACTAGTGTAAGTTATCCCTTTCTTGGTGTCTTTTATAATCCCTCTGACTCTGCCAGTCGAATGCTTGAATATCCTGCGTATATTTATACGTAGTACAATTGTATTAAAACCCTTTCAATTATTTCTTGAGGTAGGATTAAAAGATCATAATAAAAGTTTACGTCGAAAATTCTCATGTTCGGCTTATTAACACTTTTCTTGTTTTAAATTACATTGATTTGTTTATTTTATGATGTGGTGTAAAAATATATGCTCAAAATAAATCTGAAATAAAAGGCCATTAATTTTTTAACTTAAAATTTATTCTATTCAACATAACACACATTAAAATGTTAACAAATGTAGTCTTCTTTCTTTTATTTATTGCTGATTTTGCTTCGAAACCTGTAAAAATCACTTATTGGTTAAAAAAGCAATAACGATCACATTTTCAATTTCTTTAAATACATTATAACATACGTGTCGGAATAGCTTGTAATACGGTCAAAAAAAAATTCAATTCGTTATTGGGAGTGTCTCAATACGTTGTTTTTAATTAGTAGAAGCATATTTATCCGTAATTAGTGAAGGAAAATATAGAAACGAACATATTCTTTGCTATTGGTGATTAACGCAACAAAATCAATACTTATACCTTGCTCAACCAAGTTATAAATAATGAAATCTCTCAATTTAATAATAAATAAGTAAATCTCTGAAATCTTTGTGATAAAAACTTTAATGACATTTAATTATGGAAGAAATATATAAATCGTAATGAATTTCAAAACATTTTGAGATTCATAATTCGTAATAGAAATTTATTAATTTCAATACAAATTACAGGTTTGTTGTTAACATTTCAGAATGTTACTTGAAAATTAATAAAATTTTGCCCTAAAACATGAAAAATACAAACTTTTTTAATTTTATTTTTTCACTCGATTGGAGCAGAAAACAGAGAGGGGTTGGAGGACAAACATTAAAGGCATCATCAAGTTTCAACCTCTAATAAAAACTGTTTTGATGCTAAATACATCCTAGTTTTTCTACTGTAATTTGATTTGGATAGCGTTTTTGTTTTTTCTTAACTTTATTATGAATTAATGAGTATTTTTTCTGTTTTCGTTTTTATTAAAGATTCTAAAGATACATTTTGAAACAAGGGATATGTGAACTCAAATATCTCCTATTTGATAACTCTAATTTCAGTAAATAGGAGCCTTTTTTAAAACATTATGTGGCTTTTTATATAGCCGAAATTAAACAGCCGACCCAATTCTGAGTTTACAACTATGAATACTACCGAATCAATTATTGGGACAAGCTTGCCTTTGTGGAAACTAAACCACATTTTTGTTACATGGAGAGAAAAAGTACGAAAACTTCTCATGGTTAGCCCCTTGGCAAGAAGATTTTAAACTATGATTCGTCTAACACTGAGCCAGCAGGGATCAGTACTTATTTCAACTAGCCAACGCTAGGATTTGAATCTGATTCACCTCATTGGGAGACAAACGCACTATCTCTTGGGCTACCAAGGTTCAAAAATTTGTGTATTGCATGATTTGTTAATTTTTTTTAAATTTAACCTAGGTTTTTTGTGTAATAATGAGTATATCTGATCTATGAAACTGTCGGAATAAATCCATTTTCTGATTTGCTAAACTGATCGCGATCCAGTCAATTGTTCATTCCTGTTGAAACGATAAAATGTGCATGATTAGACACGTTACGAAAATAGACCCAGCTTCACAAATTAATTATAAGGTCTCCGATTGACTTTTTCTTACCTATATTTCTTCGATTTTACAGTTCAATTTTATATTATCATTATCATAAGATCTATTAACGTGCTCTGTAAAGAATATAACGTATAGGATTAGAAATATGTCACAAACCTACAGTTAACTTACTTTCTGTAAACAATGATTAAAGATAATGTGGATATAAGGAGAAAGCCTGATGCTATGCATAATAGTATGAAATACAATGAACTTGGTTTTTCTGTAAAATATAAATAAAATTTTTATGAGTTTTGTTCTTATCGTATACATATTATTTAAAATAGCACTTTTGACATAATTGAGTATATCAATAATAAAAATTCTAAATGAAAAATGAAAATAAAAAGTAGTAGCTCACGTAGGAAAATTAACATTTTTTTAATACAAATTATTCTTAATTTAGTTTATGAATTGAAATAAAATCATTTCAAACGAAACTCTGGCCATTCTCATTAAATACTTGGCGAAGCAGTGTTGAAATATTGCTTTACTTATAACTTACTAAATTGTCACCTGTTTTAAAATAAAATAAGTTGCGTATTTAATTGCATAATACTTCTTCAAATAAATTACATATGGAGTTAATATTAAAATAACAATAGTAATAATGGCATAGTTAATTCATTTTAATAAAGTTTTAGCTTCATCTCTGTCAAAAATATTCCTAGTCTAAGTTCAACCTCCCCATTACCTTATTTCCTTGAAACCTCATCACTCCATTTTTTAGCTTCTTAACCGTTATAATGTAAATTTACATTTCTTAGCTAAAAATCTTTCGTCGAATTCAAATTTTAATAATTACTTTGCATTCCAGAATCTCAAAAAAGTTATGCCGCGCCATTTCACATGGTGTTTCCATTTTATTACACAGTGAATAAAATACAACCACTAAGTTTCCATTCTAATCACTATATTTAACCAATTTTAAAGTTGAAATGTAGCTGTACAAAACTTCGTTTTCGAAACAAGTATTTTTAATATTCATCGAATAAAACATGTTTTATTCTTTCCTGATACGAATATATATATATATATATATAGGTTCAAAATGAAGATAAAACAAAGGAAAATTACAGACATATGAAGAAAAAAAAAGGGGGGGAGAAAAAAACAATAAAAAGAAACTGGGAGGGAAAAAAAGGATAAAAAATTTTTTAAAAATCCGGAAAATAAAAGATATAATCTTTTCATCAGCCCTGTCAGAAATATCAGAAAGCACTCTTTTCTGCAGATATAATCGTGTGGGCTGATAAAAAGATTATATCTTTTATCTTCCGGATTTTTTAAAAAAATATTATCTTTTTTTCCCCCCTGTTTTTCTTTTTATTGCTTTTTTTCTTCCCCCCCCCTTTTTTTTTTCTTCATATGTCTGTAATTTTCCTTTCTTTTATCTTCATTTTGAACCTATCTAATGAGTTCTGTTTACTTGCAGCTTATGCGCAATAAATGATACTTATTGTTTTTCTTAATTTTCTTCGTGTTTTTTTGTATTTANTGTGTGTGTGTGTGTGTGTGTGTGTGTGTGTCTGTGTGTGTGCACCACTTTTTACTAAATAAAGACACTTTATTGGTTAATAAATTTTTCCCATTTTATCACTACACAGATCTTAATACATAAGTCAAACTACAGAGCTTAGAGAGGAACTTTTTATAACAACAGTTTTTAGACAGACCATGCTCCAACGTAATTGCACAACACGTGCAAGGGGAAACCTTTTAACTGTTTCGTCTCCTATGTAAATATTTGTCTCAACTTTTGTTATTCGATGCCAAGAAAATAATTCAACAGGTTCTGATATGCAACGAGCCCACTTGTTTCACTAGGTGAGACGCAGAAATACGCTTTAAAACCGGTATTTGTTTCAATTTAGAACGAAATCACGGAAAATATTTAAGTTTTTTGTCAATAAACTCGGGATAATATAATTTTAAAAGCGTCATCAAAAGAAAGGATAACTAGTTGCTCATTCTCAGTTTCCCGTTGACGTTTTTATTCTTTTTTTACGAACGCATAGAGGGTAAAATAATATTTAGAGGTTTACAGTGATAAAAAGATAAAAATTGGTCTCAAATTAAGCATTGAAATCCAAAACCGTGTTGGAAGATATAAAAAAGAAGATTATATGAAAAAAAATATCAATAAAAAATTTATAAATAAGTTAAAGGTATCATGAGTCATCTTTGTGCTACAAATAAATATTTTTTTTTTACATACTAACGCCTATAACGTACAAAATGCACCATAAAATACACCGCACAAGCATTCAGTCTTTCTGAAGGGTCAAGTGAAGCACATGGAAGCCTGAGAAGATTTATACTGAATGTAATGACGTAAAATTTAAGTTCTTTTAACTCACGATTTCATATTCTCCAAAATCAATTTCATATATCCCCTTCAAAGCAATCTAAAACATGGAAAATAAAAATAAAAACATGGAAACATTTTAGGAAATAAATGTTAAATATTTAAACTAAGCTCAGTGGCGCAACAGCCCACGGAGATCTGAGGCCTTCTGTGCCAAGCCCAGTTTTCTCGACCTTGGGCTCTGGGAGCTGGAGCACATGTTCTAAATTGGGTGCTCAGCCGAACGCGGAACCTCTACTGTTTAGTCCCTGGGCACGCTTGGAACTCATATTATTAACTCATTGAAGGAAAGAAAAGCTGTGCCAACCTTGTTCTGTCCGAAGTTGGAACCCAGGGCCTATGTCGCAGGAACATGAAGTGCTGCCAGGGAAGAAATCTAGACGTGGCCAAAATGTGCAATTTAAAAGTTGCAAACATTTTGTAAATGTATACATACCAACGCAGTAGTTCAAATTCCAGTCGTATTGAGTAGAAGGTGGACATTCACAGAAAGCTTTTCTTAGCCATGCCACATATTTACACTTTGCCTTCATGGCTTCACAGGAAATTTCAATTGGCTTACAGGCCTCGTTTATTTCACACTTATCACCTTTGAAATATTCATGACACTTACAAAAATAACTGCCTTCTTCAAAAACACAGATTCCATCGTTCAAACAGTCTCCACTCCACTCACATGTGGCTATTGAAATAATGTAAAATTAAATATTAGATAAATAAAATAAACCTTAAATAAAATATAGCAAGGATCTAAATTAATTATCAATTACCTCTACAGGTCCCATTTCTTTGAGAGTATCCTTCTTCACAAACACAGTGTTTTTGTCCATGCTCATGGAAAAAACATAATTTACTTCCGTTGCCACAGAAACACTCTAAAGGAAATAATTCAAATGAATTTAATAATCGGATTTGCATATTTTCTATAAAAAAAAACAAAGATTTAAAATTGTACAAAAATTTGCGAAATTGATTATACCTAGTTGCATGCTAATAAATAACCTCATTTTAGTAAGAGGTAAAAAGGCGAATGATCTCAGATGTCATTTGAAGGAGGAGGGATAAAAACTTAAATATTGATATAAATACAAATGAAGCCTAGTTTACACTGAATCGAATGAAACCGAATTCTAGACGATAGACAAAGAATAGTTGAGAAATATAATGTTTGACTTGTACCCATTTATATACCTGACAATGCCATATTGAACAAGTGAAATACACTGGTGGACGAAACTAGGAGATGGAAAGCATTTTCGCACATTCATTCGCACATGCAAGATACCCGCACACCGCTCCATGTGTTTGACAATGGTTCCGTGAATGCCCAGAGGTACAGGCAGGTGATCCTAGAGCCCTATGTGCGTCTTTTCAGGGGCGCTGTTGCCCCTGGGTTCATTTTTATGGACGACAATGCGCGACTACATAGGGCTCTCATGGTTGATGAGAATCTGGAAAGCGAGGATATTCAACGAATGGATTGGCCAGCCAAATCCCCTGACCTGAATCCTATTAAACATGCTTAGGATGCTATTGAGAGAGCTATTGCTATGCGCCAACCTCCCCCCAGTACCATTCTGGAGTTAAAAATTGCTCTGGTGGAAGAATGGGAGGGTCTTCCACAAGTGCTCCTCAACTCCCTTATTAACAGCATGCATACTCGTTGTATACATGCTATCTGTGGTCGTCGGGCTACCGAAGCGGGGGTGCCATCCCCTCTGCAGAGGATCAAAATTGTGATGGCATGTCTTCGGATCATCCTCAGGGGTGTTTCCCAGACCGTCGCCAATAGCCCATTGTGCAGCTCTAGTGCGACGTAAATGAACAACAACAACAACAACAACATGCTATCTGTCAGGGGTGAAAATACACCATACTAGAGGCAACACACACTGCACAAGCCTCACTTTTATTGTCATATTTTATCCTTAAGTTCAGACTACATTGGATTTATTGGCAATAGGTCTTGCCAGTGAATGGCACTTTCATTTTTGTTTTGCATACTTTATTATCATGGAATAAGCTATATCCATACCAAATATCATTTATTTATATTCAGTATGTTTTTAGATATTTGGGAAAATGTCTTCCATCTCTTAATTTTGTCCTCCAGTGTAGTTGAAATGAATAATGCCAAGAAACTGATGAAGGGGGGAAATTATATTAGCTTCAAAAATTATTGAGTACGAAACACAGCAACCAAGATCAATGAAAAATACGAACACAAAACGGATTTTAAAAAAATGATTAACGACCATCGAGATAAAGAAAAATAAAATAAAGGTGAAAAGCGAAAAACCAAAAAAAAAAAAGCGCTATAGCAGTGCGAAATGATGCCGAAATATACGTATCGGTATAGGATGTATTTCCATGCAATAGTGAGGGTTTTTGGTAAAAACATATCGTTAACTATGGAATCGGAATTCATATGAAGCAAACTATATTCCAGAGCATCAAGATGACCTAATATGATTAGGAAGAAAAGAATTTTGGTTTATCGAATTTAAATTATGCGTAAGGTTCCAACAATGTACTGTAATATACTATTTATTAAATTCTGCATAATGGAAAAATCTAGCGAGTTCCTTTAGTCTAAATTTTCAAACGTGTCTGACTTGCTTAATGTAGCCAAGATTGCATTATTAAGTGGTGAATGCCTCAGCAATTATCAATACGGGATCTATGAGGGACTTAAATTTAGTTGTGTTAACAGACCTAGAGATGGCCTTAAAATCCAAACGAGACAAGATGTCAAATTTATAGTAAACGGAGGGGTAAAAAGGTATTGTAGCAAATCTGCAATGACGACTAGAAGAGTTAAGAGGTTTCGGTCTAGAAAGTTTTGAAAAAACTGAATCAAGTGTAGAAAGGTTAAATCTACTGTTAACAGCAAGTTATTAGAGGACGCTAATTCGGAATTTGAAGTGGAAAAATCATAGAAGAGGTCGAGATCATGGAAAGCAAAAGTATGAAAAAAAAATTTTTGTTTTTTTCTCTGTCAGTTAGAATAATTAAAAATGACGGAAGGGAAGAAAAAGCCGAGAAATATTTACGATAGGCGGAAAGATCAAAACCATCAGGATTATCTAATTTAAAATGCACGATAAAATTAACATCTGCATTTAAAATTAATTGAAAGTTGAGATTAACCGAATTCACAATCGAGAAAAATAGTGAACTTGGATCCCTCATAGATTAGTATCACTGTTTATTAAAACAAATGTATAATCAACATATCGGTTCCACCATGAAAATTTGAACACTTTAAAGCGCTTTCTCCGATATAACGCATGGAAATGCCCTAGAGAATATAAAAGGGGATTTTCTATGACTTGAAACTTAATTCTTCATAAAGAATTTACTATTTTTCAAGTGACCGAAACATGTTGACTTGTCTACTGGAAAATTAATGATAGTTTTTCATTATACTGCTTATCACTATCATTATTAGCAGTATAATGATAGTTATTCATCATACTGCTATTATCACAGTACTGTTTTCAATTCATTTTCCACGCCTATTTGAATGAGACCCAATACGCGTCAATAGGACTAGTAGATCTGTAGTTGCAAGGGCTTTATGTCTGAAATTTTTAACTTGTCCTTTATTCCCAGAAGCCCCAACTCTTTTAGTCCCCCAACTTTCTCCGCTTGGGGCAGGGGTGAAAGCTAAACGGAAAAGAGGAAATGCTGGTAGTAAAACCATTTCAGTCATAGCTAGTTTACGGGGGAGTTTACTTTTTTTTCAAACCATTCAACAATATCCATACCTGCCAACTTTTAATCCTTTCAAGGATGATTTTCTCCAGTGGTAGTAAAATGGAATTTAAATTACAATTTTAGGCAGAAACGTACGCTGCATTTTGAAAAAGCTTATGCGGACTACCACGACAGTATTGCATATGTATATATATGCTTAATTTTTTCAAAAATAGTGGTGGTTAAAAAGATTATATATTAAGTTTATAAATGCAAGTAATATAAAGAAAGCATACATTTTATTACCACTTTAACCCTTTCCTTCTCGCTCCCGTGAAAATGACGGGGTGAGGTTTCGCCTCTATTTCTCGCTCCCGTGATATTGACGGGCTGGAGTGTCAGTATTAACGCGACAATAAGAATAAAACTAATTCATTTCTTTTGCCAGGAAAACATTTTATTCCTCATTTTACACACCAGATGGCAGTACCAGGATATTTTTAAGGTAATTGTAGATAGTTAGTTTATTTTAAACAAGATGTCAACACTAATTAAATACATAATACAAATACAAAAGCCAAAAAAATAGGCACTTTTATTACCGTTTTCTTGAAAATTAACCGATCATTAAGGGGTTAAAGATAGAAATAAAATTTTAAGCCAAAGGCATAAAAGTTGGCAGGTATGCAGTCCTATTTATTTCAGCGTAAAAAATACAGAAAAAAACGTTGCCTCACTTATTTAAATATTTACTAGATACAAAGTGTCAATAAGGATAAACGAAGCTTATTTAGGAAATTAAAATTTTTAATTACCTTCACAGATACCATTCCTCTGAATGTATCCTTCGTAACATTTACAATATTTTTGTCCATTATCATTGTAAGTACACCGGTAACTTTGTTTGCCACAATAACATGCTAAAGAAATAAATTAATGTTAATCCAATACTAAGATATGCATCTCTTCTGAATAAAAACTTAAAACAAATTTAAAACACTTTATTGTATAATCTTTAGTTGCTTGGATAATTTAACAGAAACGAAATTATGAAAATAAATTAAACCTGAAAATCAAACTATGTATAAATAAATGTTTAGGAGTCTTGCAATCAAAATAATGAGATAATAGATGTAAATGTTTAAGGCAAAAAAAAGTATTTTTCAAACATTTATAATCAATGGGCATGTTTCTTCAAATTTTATGTAGTAAAAAGTAATACTTGGGTCTTGTTGACACGGGCCTTCGTTACAAAAAGCATTGAGGAGAAATTAAAAAACAAAACCTTAATTTAAGTTTAAAAAAAAGTAAAAATGGTATCTTTTTACACATTAGTGAATACTGACTTAAAAAGTTTTTATATTGTGCAACTTTCACCAAACTCCTACAAAAATATTTAATTAATTCCGCGCAACTTAAAAGAAAAAACTATCATCCAGTTTGCTACGAGATTAACCTCACATTTCGAGTAATATTGCTAATAAGAGCATGCAAAACTTTGATTTCAATTGTATCAAAGTGCAGGAAAAATTCAGGAGCTGAAATTTGTGGATATTTAGGTGAATAATCACTTCCCTGTGCCCATGGTAACCCAAAACGCAGAAAATCCACAAAAATTTTGAACCCATTTTTAGTGCTTAATTTCGTGATAAGAAGCATGTTGCATAATAGTAATTCTTGGATTAAAAGTGATGAATTTTAATTGAGGGATGATTATTAAGCAATTATAAAGATTATAAAGCAAAAAAATTTACAAATGAAAAATAACAATATAATACAAATTTAACTTATTATTCTAAACAACAAGGTAAACAAAGTGATACGAATAGAAGGTTCCATCTGAAAGATAAGCAATCTAAATGTTTTTCATCAGTGTGATCAGCATCTTACTATACCTGTTTCTAATAATAAATTACAATCTAATATTGCTAGTTAACTGGTTAATATTATTGTTATGTTGAATATATTTGAAAATGAATCAATACATTTTATAAAGCAAAAAAAATAAATAAATAGATAAATGAATAAAATAGTGTGTTTTATGAACTGAACGATGTTATTAATGAGTTGGTAATACAAAAGGTAATGAAAACAGAAGTTGTTAACCCAATTTATTCTAATGGCAGAGATGCCAACTGCTCCGGACAGGCCAAAATAATTTTTAAAAAACGGTAAATAACTATAAAGTAAGTTTTGAAATTATTTGACTATTTTTGCTTGCTTTTTAAAAGATATAGCATGACATAAGTACTATAAAGTGGTGAATTATATAAGCCTACGAATTATCTAGAAATAGGGGTGGATAAAAATCTACTAAATTGAATTTATTAAACCAAGAGTCACAATTGATAAACTACCACTTTAAAATAAATATCTGCTGTCCGGAGCAAGTGGGCATCTCTGTATGGCTGCTATAGAGAAACGGCTTTTTAAATGCATTCTGCGGAGCCATACGGTTCTGGGGAAAAATCACTGAGCTTCTGAGAGTTAAGATTTTTTTGAACTATTATTTTAACATAATTTATTAAATAATTCATGCCTGCAATTAAATTTATATACAATAAATAATCCATAATTTTTTTAATATTATGGTGGCTCATATTAAATGATTTTAGTAAAAGCCCAGTGGAAAAGAAATATGAAACTTACAAAAAATTTCAATAACCATATATTGCATAAATAATAAAAATAAAACTTTCCTTAATATTTCTCGTGAACATTAATACTATCGTTAATTTTATTACCAATATTGGCGGAAGGTTTTTTTTTTCTTCAAATATTTTCAAAATAATTATTTTTCTTTTTTTGGTTCGTATATTTTCAATTGCTAATGGATTTCGTTTATGAAGTCAAAGTTTTCCCAAAATAGACTCGATCATTTGAGGATACTACAGCAAAAATAATTTAAAATAACTACTCTAGTGTGAAAAGAAGAAAATATTTTAATTCTTGTCAGTCCTCTTAGGATACAAATCTGTCGAAAGGCATAGAGGGAATTTTTGTTCCCAATAGAATTGTATTGCGAAATTCAAAATAAAGCATTTTCCCATTTTTAAACTACTGTAAAATGCAGTTTTGAAGTTTTTAAAATATTTCATTACTTCCCTTTTTCTTAGTTTTAATTCTGTTTACTTGTTTTTGATATAGTTTGTTAAAAAATTAGAAACAGAATTCAATTACTATGCACAGAATTCCAGTAGAAATTTGAAATTGACTCATACACGTATTCGAGATGATTGACTCATACACGCAGAAGTGAATATCTAAAAACGTACTATTGAAAGATATTAATGCGTGGACATTCATACTACATATTGCGTAGAAAAGGCAAAAAAAATAGTAAATCCATTAATAAATCATTAAATTAAGCGAACAAAGGATAAAGTATAAGCAAAGAGACTTCATTTAATAAATTTTACATACCTTTGCAGGTACCATTTATTAGAGAGTAGTCTGATTTACAGGAACATTGTTTTTTTCCATCCTCTCGGAAACTGCAATAACGACTTCCATTGCCACAGAAACACTCTAACAGAAATACAGGATATTCATATATATATATATATATANATATATATATATATATATCATAAAAATGATAAAGGGAAAAAAAAGAAGAGTTAAATCTACTGCTCTTAAGATGTAAGTATACAAATATATAAAATTCATAAAATAAGTTTAAAAATACGGAAGAAACACGGAAAATAATAAAGATTAATGAAAAAAGAAGGAAAAAAATTTAAATAAAATATTTTGAGAAAAATATTTAAAAAAAATTTATTTAGAAAAATAAATTTATAATTAAAAGCCGGAAAACAAAATAATGAAGAGATATAATCTCTTCATCAGCTCACACGATCATATCCGCAAAAAGAAGTGCTTTCTAATATTATATCAATATAGCCGAAGCAAAATATATCAATACAATAGTGTGAGGAGGCCTAAAAAATTGAAGCGAAAATATAACACATTAAGTAAACAAGATGTACGTAATAAAACATATTAAGAAAAAAACAGAAACTAAAATATGAAGAAAATACAGAACAAAACGCAAAATGAAATTTATAACGCGAATAGCTAATTCAAATGAACTTAACACGTACCGGAATCTTTCAAGAATGATTTCGTAAGAAGATTGCCAGATTACAAAATATGAAAACAAAAGTGCAAATAAAGTTAGAAGCGTAAATTGAGTTAGAAGCGTAAATTGAGTTAGAAGCGTAAATAGAGTTAGAAGCGTAAACAGACGATTCCTTTACGACGCGCTCTTACTGCAGTACTGAAGAGCATTTGATTTACTAGTTATTTTGGATTGGACCGAAATTGGATGTGCGTCAGGCAATAAAATTATAATGGATAGTTTAAGGTTTATAATTAATAAGGTTAGAGCCATGATGGCTCAGGTGATAGAGTTTTCACCTTCTAATGATGTGAACTGGGTTCGAATCACAGAGATGGCTGGCCGATAAGAATTTGTATCCGGCTTGCACCGACTACCGTACTGATGCAAAATATTCTAAGTGGTAGACGGATCATAAGTTAGAGTCCCCTTGGCATCAGGCTAACCGTGGATGGTTTTCGTGGATTTCCTTTCCATGAAACGGAAATGCGGGTTAGTTCCATCAAAAAGTCCTCCACGATGGTAAATTTCTCCTGATACTTAGTTCAGGAGTTCACTTGTCTTCTGGATTAGGTTCAAAATTACAAGGCTACGAAGTTGAACATTAGTAGTAGTAAATCCAAAAAATTGGGTTATAAAATAAAAAATTGGGTTATAAAATAAAAATAAAAAAATTATCAAGGTGGATATTTACCTACACAATTTTAATAATAATACATTTGATAACTACAAATTTAAAGGCAATTTGTTTTTATATTTATTGATGATTTAATTATCGTTAATTTTCAAGATTTTGTTAAAAAATATTCATCTCGAGAAATTAAACTTGCTTCGTAATCAAGACGATAGTATTAATTTTAATTTTTGGTGTGAGTATTAAAAAAGAAGAAAATATCTGCTTTGTTGATTTATAAGCTAAAAGAAAATATTTTACTTTTAATATAAGTAAACTAATTACTTGAAATTCTAATGTTTGTAATAACATTTGTTAAAATACCATTTTTAATCAAATGAATAGAATCAAAATAATATATAGCTATGTTTATTTATCCAAAAAAAAACAGACAAACTCCTTTAAAATTTGATTAAAAAAATTAAAAAAAACAATGGATATGGATGAGGGAGCATGCCGAATCTGTTATTCTGCGTCTAAAAATGTATTCATTTATTTGCCTTACTTCAAATGTTGGTTTGAAAAGCTGTTGTAATCCAATGATTGCCTTTGGTCTCAATAAAGTATGATCAATCTATCAGTATTGATTTATCATTAAAAAAAGTCTCGATCGAAATTAGAATTATATTTTTTCCATCGCAAATTTAATCCCAATCGTTTCATACGTGCTAATATTAAATATCATATTAATCTGATAAATGATCATATAAATCTGATCAAATATATCAATCTAATTGATGATCATGTCAATCTGATCAAATATCATATCAATCTGATAAATGATCATATCATTCTGATCAAATATCGTATCAATCTGATAGATGATCATGCCAATCTGATTAAATATCATATCAATCTCCTGACATCAATTTCCTTCTTAATAGCTTTTTTAGAAAGTTTTTTTAAAACAGCAACACTAATTTTAATTTTTGAAGGCACAAACACAGCACTAAACAACAACACTAAAAACACTAAAAAACAGCACTAACACACAAATAACATTCTATTTTAATGACTGGTGAGAATTTGCAAGATTTATTCATGACTGTTAGGACAAGTTAAGCCTATCTTTAGCATTGTTAATTCTGAAAAAAATTTTGAAAACGAAAAAAAGAGAAATAAAAGGAATATTTTAGTAAACGAAAAGCATTTCTGAAATAATCTTTATTATTAAAACGCTGATTCTAACTCTGCATTATATGGGCTTTAAAAATGAAGAATCATTATTCATTGATTTTGATAATTCTCATTCATATGGACATATCTAGCCAAGTAGACGATTATTAAAAAAAGTTAAATAACTTTTAAATATTTAAGATATTTGCCCAGTTCCAAAACTAAGATAAATCTTTACTACTACATAGTTAGATATTATAGCTTTGCATCAAATGTAAGGCATTTAAGCTGTAGATTTTTAATTTCCCTTTGAGAAAAAGCCTGGATAAACATCATTAACTATATAAACATGCTATACTTTTGCTTAAAGTATTCGTAATTATGTAACAAAATTCAATTAAAGAATTCTATTAAATAGCTTTTAAGCTGTTCCTTAAAGCAATTTTTTGCACAAACGTTCAAAATCCAAGTACGCACTCATAAATGTAATCAAATATCTGTTTACGAAAGTGTTTGAATTTAATGCATGGCCTTTGTATTTTATTACACATCATATTTTCCTTCAAATAACGCTTAAATTAATACATACTTCAGGTTTTCAGAGAACTATTTTCATAATCATATTCTAATTATTAAAAATACTAAAGAATGTTAATATATACATTTAGCATTTTCAAAATTAGATACACTTTAAAATAACATTTCTCAAATCGCTAAGAAATGTTAACATGTGTTGTTCAAATCGTTAAGTAAAGTATGGTGACGTATTAAAGCTATCTGAACTGAAGAGCTTTATACATACCTTTACATTTTCCATTATATTCCTTCAACTTGCCATCACAAACACAAGGTCTAGGGAAACCATATCCATCGAATTCACATTGTCCATCTCCACAGTCACACACTAGATATTGAAAGTAATACAAATTGTTTTTCGGTTTAATAAATTAAATTCAAATGCCAAATTTTCTAAATTAAATAAACTTTCAAATGATATTTAATAAATTAAATACAAGTATAAACATTGATTTATTCCAAGCGTTAAGTAAACATTTTTAAAGAGAAGTAAAGCTGGAGTACTTAACACATACCTTTACATTTTCCATTATATTCCTTCAAATTGCCTTCACAAACACAAGGTTTAGGGAAACCATTTTCATCCAATTCACATTGTCCATCTCCACAGTCACACACTAGATATTGAAAGTAATAAAAAAAAATTCCATTTAATAAATTAAATTCAAATGCTATATTTTCTAAATTATATAAACTTTCATATGATATTTCATAAATTAAATAAAATTATAAACATTGATTTATTCCAAGCGTTAAGTAAACATTTTTAAAGAGAAGTAAAGCTGGAGTACTTAACACATACCTTTACATTTTCCATTATATTCCTTCAAATTGCCATCACAAACACAAGGTTTAGGGAAACCATTTTCATCCAATTCACATTGTCCATCTCCACAGTCACACCCTAAATATTAAAAGTAATGAAAAAATAATTTCTATTTAATAAATTAAATTCAAATGCTATATTTTTTAAATTATATATTTTTTGAATTATATAAAATTTCAAATGATGTTTCATAAATTAAATAAAAGTGTAAACATAGATTTATTAGAAGCGTTAAGTAAGCATTTTTAAAGTGTAGTAAAATGTAGTAATTATCTGAAGTACTTTACACATAATTTTGCATTTTTCAATATATTCCTTCAACTTGTCATCACAAACACAAGGTTTTGGGGAACCATTTACATCCAATTCACATTATCAATCTTCACAGTCTAACGCTGGTATTAAAAGTTATGAAAATCGTTTTTCTGTTTCGTAAAGTCGACGTGTTTTTCTAAATTAGATGCCATTTCAAATAGATAATATAAAAGCCTAATATACAGATAATATAAAAGCCTAATCATAGTATTATCTAAAGTGAAAAGTAAAACTTTTTTAAAACGTGGGGGAAGGTTAAAACTATCTTGAAAAACTTTATACATACCTTTACATTTTCCATCATATTCCTTCAACTTGCCATCACAAACACAAGGTTTTGGTGAACCATTTTCATCCAATTCACATTGTCCATCTCCACAGTCACACACTAAGTATTTAAAGTTTTAAAAATTGTTTTTTACTTAAAAAAGAAAACTGAATTTTTTTAAGTTTGATACACTTTTGAAACACATTTCACAAATCGTTAAAAGTAACATGGTTTTGTTTAAAATGCTATTTAATAGCATATAAAGTAATTTGAAGTGTTACTTCTAACTGAAGAGCATTGCACATACCTTTACATTTTCCATTATATTCCATCAACTTTCCATCACAAACACAAGGCTTTGGATAACCATCTGCATCCAATTCACAATTCCCATCACCACAGTCACACACTAAATAAAGTAAATTTTTATGCTAATTTTAAAGTAGCAATTAGGAAACCAAATAATTTTTATTTACTGCTTAAAACTGAAATTTAAAATGACATTTCCCATAAAAATTAGTTTCAGAATCAAGTAAACATTAATTCCAGAACTAAATTTATGTTTATGAATCAGTTTATGAATCTTGTACTTGGTTAAACAAATTTCTTCAAATGAGACTGATTTTCCGTCACTGCACGAAACATGTGCTCAGATTCTGAAGAGGATTCTTGTTTCTAAAGCCAAAACTATGGTATGTTTCCCTTTGCGCATGTTATTTATGCTTAATCACGTTTATTCGTTTTATTCATACGTAGCATGGAGCAACCAAATTTGTACAATTTTGGATAGCATTTCTTCTAGTGGTAGTCACGTTTATGTTTTAATGTATGATTCTTTCTTTTTTTAAATTTGATGTAAAGTTATTTTACTCTCAACTACACGTAAATGTTTCAGAGGGTCATATGAAGCGCCACTTAGTACCAACTGTCACGTGGTGACATTTATAAAATGTTTACAAAATTAGCAAAAATTCTGAAAGGTTTAGTTTTTAATTGCTTGCCGTTCCATAAAATATTTTGTAAAAAGCGCCAACCTTTCATAAAGTATATCGTATTTTCATTGAGATATACAGTAGTAGCGAGTTCATCCCAAGGAATTCATCTGTACAATTCCTAGGAATCCTTTTTTTTCTTTTGTCTTTTTACGAGTGCACGTTTTCTTTCTTCTTAATTTTAGTAATGTGTTATCTTAATATGAACATTCAAAATTAAAAGGTGATGTACAGAAAGACTATTTAAAAATAACTATTTTATGTCTCAAAAACTTTTAAGTATTGTCAGGAAATAGTTTAAACTAAAATGTTATATCTGAAATTGTATTTGTGAAATCTAAGGAAACGATGAAGAAATTTCTCTTTTAAGAACATATTTCAAACAGCACGAGTTACTCTAGATGTACAGTGCACAAAATAAAAATTGAAAAACCATGAATAACTTTTGATCTAATAATGGAACCTTCACTCAATCTTAACGAATCGAAGTGGTGACTTAAAATATGCTAATTAATCAAAGCCGACGATATTTTAAGTAACGAAATCAGACATTACTTTATCTGAACAGGCATACCTTTTATTGACGTAGTAGGATTTCAAACTCTCAAAATATAGGCAGTAGCCGCAATCAAGGAAATATAGCCAAAATTGCTTGGTCAGGAAAGCGGTCGAAAGTTTGGAGCCCTTAATGCTAATTTTACTTTTTGCTTATTTCGCCATCTATCGAGAACTTTTTAAGTGAATTACAAAACTTTAGCACACAATTATTAAATTCGTAAATCCAAAGATAGTACCATGCCAAAAACGATTTTCGTTATTTATTTATTATTTTTTATAGTTTTATGTATTTTATCTATACCATTCTACATACTCTCTTTTTTTAAATTTATTGCAGCCAATAGTTATCAAGTAAAATTTTATAACAAGAGATTAAAATTGAACTGCAATTTAATAAATTTTAAAATGCATTTTTGTTTATCAAAGATGAGAATTTTTTAATTTTAGTGAATAATAAAAAATATTTCTTAAATGTTCAAAACAATATTTATACTTAATTTACGATTCATCTAGAAAACATTTCCGATAAGTTGAGGCAACTTCCAATATAAAACATCTATTTCTCAAGCACCATCGATAGTACGTTGTAACTTTGGGCTACCATGTTTTTGAATGTTAGCTGAGAGAGGATGGAATCAAAATACATTTAAACACTATGTATCTTTATATTGATAGTGTTTAACCCTTTTGAAGGCCGTGGTAAGTATACTTACCACCACGTTTTACCACTTTTAATTTAGGTTTCCTTCTTTCAATAACTTCAGCTTTCTTGAAGTGAGTTTGAATAAAATTGGTAACCATTTGTCACTTTTAAAAAACGTATAAAAGTTATAAAATACATAATTCCTTTTGAAGTTTGAAGCATTTAAGGAATTTATTTTGTAAATAAAGAAAAATAAAAAATCAGTAAGTTCTTAATAGGTCATGTTAAATATATTTACCACCAAGAAAATGGCTTTTTTTATAAACTAAATTAGTTTTTTTTATATCAATTACTGTTCTTAAAACAATTTCAATTCCAAAAATACTTTAATTTAACTTTACTAGAAAGAAAGGGCCCATTACCAAGCATTATGTTTATCCAAAAGCCTGCTACTTGCCTTTATGTGTAAGATTCAGTAACTTAAAATATTGTGAGTATGAATTCTATGTTATTTAACATGTTTAAGGTTAGTTTCTAGAGCCATTACTTTTATGTCCTATCAATAAAAATCCCATTTTCAGATTAAAAGTTATTAAGTTGTTAATTTTTTTCAACTTTTTTTTTAGAACAACACACGTAAACAAACATGCACACTATCATTCTGCTTCATTTGTGTAGATGATAGTCTTAAATGAAAACTGTTTTTAATGTATTTTATAAATCTATTTTTACATACGTCTACATTTTCCGCAGGGAAGTTTCTTCAATTTTCCTTCACAAATACAAGGTTTCGAGTAACCATATTCATCCAGTTCACATGGACCATCGCCACAGTCACACCCTAAATATTAAAATAATTTTTTAAAAAAACATGTAAAAGGAATCTGTAGAAAAATTTTACCCTTGCCTTCATATACGTTTTTAAATAACGTTTAATTCAATACTAAGAAGTCCAAACATATCTTTATTTAGAACAGTGCGTAAGGTTGCTAGATCCTATGCACATTCTACACTTAGTTGTTTCGCGTTTGAATGAAGGGAAAATCATAATTAATTAAAAAATAGTAATTCTATAACCAACGTCTATTCCCTGAGAACCACGAAATAACAATTGCGCTATTATTACATAAATTCGAACGAATTTTGACCACCACTACATATAATAAATGAAAACAAATATATAAAAAAAATTCCTTTTTATGAGAAGCATCTAATGAGAATTCCGCAGAGTTTTAGGGTTCAGCGCATTGGTCACATGGATTCCGAGAGTCAAGTTATGATTTTCGATGCCTGTATTTAAATTTATAGCCAATTAATAATCCATTACGTTTTTAATATTTCCATTATTTTTTTTGAAATTACAATGCTTGTGAAAGATAAATTTTAAAAGAACGTTCTTTTTTAATAGTTAATAAATTATGAAAAGAATATGTGCATTTGTGAAAAATCAAATCAGTATTTCGATTCGAATAAAAACAACCAAATTCAACAATTAAGAAAAATGTTTCTCTGAAAACATTCTCACCGTTTATTTTCTTCTTTTTTCGTTTTTATTTAAATAAAAACCATATTTTAGTTCATTCATTTTTTTTTCAGTTTATGCATGCACTGAATTCAAATTACGAACTAAGCCATCTGCGCACCTACAGACTTGTGGAATACAATTTGTTCCACATAAGAACCAATTTTAAGACTAAAATTGAAAAAACAATATGATGACAAAAATTTCTTTGACTAAATATTTTTAAAATAATTAATAGAAATTTAATCATTAAAAATTTTAAAAATAATTAATGGTCTTTCGTTAATTAATGTGTTCATATTTGCTAATGAAATCTATTCAATAAACTTTGGTGTTTCATCAAAAGAAGATCGATCTTTTAGGGTACCACAAACGAAAGAAAAAGTGTACAGCTGATTTAGACGAATGTTTATGATCTTTAGTTTAAATACCAGATATTGAAAATTTAAATTTTTTTAAAAAATTACCTTTTCAGTTCACTATTACTGGAAAGAAAAATTTCACAAGAACTTCAATTTTTAAAAGATAAGAATATTTTTAAATTTCATATATATTTTAAAATCAAGTAAAGTGGCAAAATTTCGTACCCTCGAAAATGCTATGAAACTGGAAATTCGGATGAATTTTTCTCATCATGAATATTGCTCGAACACTTCTTCCCATGCTTGCAAAAGCATACGATTATCTTTTTGGAATAAATTACTGCTGTATAAGTTCAACTGAGTAGTTTATAATTTTTATCAAGAATGAAATTACGCTTTCAAGTTTTATTAATGTACAAAAAATGATATTATACATAAAACATCAAATGTTATTATGTACCAAAGAAAATTAAATACCGATGAAAGCTTTAAGCGTTTCACAAAATACTAATCAATCTAAATATAATTTTGTTAAAATCGTTAAATCCTGATGAGAGATATTTAGGGTAGAGTGTTGTATTTTGAACCGCATGGGTTTCAGACCAGTGTAAACATTTGCGTCCCCTTGAGGGGAAATTCTGCATTCGGTATGTGTAGTTGAAACCTGTAGTAACAGTTTCTGTCTCTCAAATTATGTTTTACGTGAGTGTAAAAAATTCACCCTTACTGACTTTTATTCTAATATTTGGATTTTCACGATCTAAACGCGATTCTAAATGGTTCTTTTAGTCGCTATGTTTTAAATTGAGTAAAAAAATCACCCTTAATAACTTTTGTTCTAATAATTGGATTTTCATGATCTAAGTGCGAATCTAAATGGTTCTTCAAGTCTACAAGTTTTTCAAAATCTGAATTCTTTAAACATCATATTTATTTACTATAAGCTAGGTTATATCTTTACTATTACAATAAAAATTAAATTATTAACAGGGTGATATTTTGTTTTCTTCGATGTATTTCGGGCAATGTTTTTTTTCTTTCAAATTCTTTCTTAAAAGTGGATTAAAGTATTCTTCTGCAAAATAAAGTATAATGGTTGACCAAATTATAATGCATTTTTTGCAAATTTTCTAAGTTATTTGAATTATTACTATTTGTCCAAGGTGGAAAACTGTTCCCTACCGAAGTGTTACTTTTATATAAATCACTTTGAACTTACTTCGACATTTACTATTATATGCCTTCGTTTTGGCATTACAAAGACAGGGCTTTGGTGAATCAGTTGCATCCAATTCACATTTTCCATCTCCACAGTCACACACTGAAAATTAAAAGTAAAAACCAATGAAGGATGCTTTTATGAATAAAGAAGTTGATAAAAATTTAAAAGTTGAGAAAATTCTCTTTGTTAGATTTACTTTTAAACAACAATTTACATAATACTAGGAATTATTTTATTATAGAGGTACGATATCCATAAATGTCCGTTATGCCCAGGTCTGCCAACTTTTTTAGGTTTTGTGCAAAAATTGACTCAAATGGTTGAAAATTTTTGTTTTGATGTATAATTATTTGTTTGGTAAATTGGATTTAAAGTAATTTCTTCACCATTACATGTAAATATTTCAAAAATTCATGTAGAAATATCCCTTGTTCCAATTTGGCAAAATTAACCAAAACTCCATTAAAAACTCCACTTAAACTCTATTTTAAAAAGTTAGTAAAATAGTTCGTCATAAGTTCATCTTTAGATTAGTACATCTTATCAAAGAAGCACTTTAAAAGAAAAAAGAAAAAAAGCCACCAAGAGCAAAAAACAAGCAACTTTCTTTTTGTACAAAGTTTTTAAAAACCTTGCAAAGAAATATTGTAAAAATTTTCAAAACGTTGTAAAAAGTTTCTGTAAGAAAAAAACGGATAAAAGAAAAACAGGAATATATGTTAAATTACAGACGAATTCAAAGAAGTAAGGAAAATAACTGTTTTTCCCTGAGTCTTTATACTGACTTCAATAATACGAATAATTTTATAAACAAATAGCCAAAATATCGGTTTGATGGATTGAAACTTTAGTTCTTCGTACTTTCTGATCGTCTTATTTTTTCTCCAATAGTATTTCAGTGGTTTATATCCCATTCTAATGTATTATACCTGGAAGTTCCATTAGCAGAATAGGCTTAATGCTTAAGAGAGAAAAAGTAATTAACAGAGTTTAATCACCCTTAATGCAAAATTACTTAGTAAATGAACTTACTTAGTTACTTAGATAACTTAGTAAATAAAGGGTTTTCTATATTTTTATAGAAACTTTCCGTTTTATAGATCCCCATAATTTTACATGAAACTCCCGATACATGATTTCCAAATGAATTTAATCTATTTTTATGAAAAAATATTTACATCAGTGTGCAGAGTAAATATATATATCAATAAAATGTTGGAGTAAATATATATTGACGAATATCAATTATGAACTTTGTAAAATTAAAAATTTTAAAATTAAATATATATAATTAAGTAATAAAATTAAAACTTAATTACCTGCATTTAATTTAGAATCAATACTGAATGAATATATATCTGCAACATAAGCAACAGAAATCAGTAAAAAAGTAAAAACGCGCATCTTGGAAAAGACTTTGATTGTGATTTAAGAAAACAGCTTCTTTAAGGATGTAGCTGATAAAAAATCTTTGATGTCTTTTATCTGTAAGTATTTCCAAGAAAGGGACTTACAGTGCTCAAAACAAACACACACACAAAACAATCCCAATGGAGCTACTTCAATCTACCTACGTAACAATTGATGAAAGATCAAATCACTACTGTAGTATCTTTCCCGTAGCTGCCAACTTTTCTAACTTAGGCAGATAGTATTTTCTAGTCGTAGCAAAATGCATTTTTTCTGCACTGAATTTTTTATTAAATAAATTTAATTTAAAATAGTCATTAATAGATTGCGCAAAGACGAATCATTTGTTTCAAACTGTTGCGTCTTTTAGTTATTATTTAATTATTGAATTTAAATAAGTTTAACCACTTTTCCATCCAGAGCCACTGAACTCTACTCAGCATTCTCATTTTCTTTAAAAACGATTCTCTAACGTATTTTCATTCTAAAAATTTCCTTCGTTGCAAATATTTTCTTTCATGGATACTTTGGTTTTAAATAAGATACTAACGTTATTTTAAAAGTTTACTTTCGATCCATGGAATATTCGCATTCAGATCAGAAGAGCCAGTTCCTGCAATAAAATACCGAACTAATGACTAATATTATTAGTTTATGTTGCTCTTGCTCTACCAGCACTGATCATCACTCATCTGGACCAACCTTAAACGGTTTGAAGTGGAGACAAGCGAATTTGCCAACTCATCCCAAGGTTAGGCTTCGTTCTTACACTTTACATAAATCTCAATCAGCGAGATATCACTCTGAAAACATTATTTAAAATTTTTGATTTAATTGATAACTTATTTAATTATAAAAATAACTTAGTTTTTAACTGACAACTAATTTATAACTTAGGAGAAATATTATTAACTTATGTTACTCTTGTTTTACCAACACTGATCATTGCTGGTTTGGGACATTTTTAAACGGTTAGAAGTGGTGATCACCGAATTCGACAACTCATCTCAAAATTAGGCTTAGCTCTTACATTTTACATTAATCTCAAGGAGCGTGATATCACTATTAAAATTGTTTAATTTAGTTGATAATTAATTTAATTATGAAAATAACTAGTTCTTAGGTAATTCTGTTTATGATGCTTCTAAATATTTATACTGATCAGAAAGATGAGAAGTTATGTAAGAAGAAATTATTATAGAAAATAAATTTTGGTTCTTTATAATACAATTTATCTTTTGCTGCAGTGAAAAAGTTAAGTTCTTGGATTTTGTTGAACAAATATATCAATATTTTTTTTGAAATGAATAAATATATCCGTCTTTCTTTGGATTGATCAAATATTCCTTTTTCTTCTGAATTGAGCAAATATTCCTTTCTCTCTTTGAAATTAAAAAAATATATTTGTTTACTTTACTTAACATTTCATTTACTTTACTATAAATTTTACTTTAATAAATTCTGCGACTTACATTTTTTACTATATTTAAAATTTTGAAAAGTAATGTACCCAAATATGCTAATAAAATATATAATAACACACAAATATATGCGCTCAAGAAATAGCGGCTGATTTAAGGAGAAATATGTGAATCAAATATTTCTGGGAAATCGAATCTTAGATGTACGACTTCATCTATTTCACAAAACTATTTGTCGAATTACACTTAAAATTTTATAGTTTGAAATATGAAATTGCATTCTATAAAATAATAAAAATATTTGTATACCTTAAAATTCAAAAATTCTTTAACGAAACATTATGTAAAAGAATAAAACATAATAAATAAATTTAAGAAATTATTTTTTGCATGGTATTATCTTCGCATAAACGAAATTTATAATTGTGTTCAAAATGTTTTTGATTTGTGTAGAAAATGTTTGAGACATTTCAAAATACGCATAAAGTAAAAATAACATTAAGGTCTTAAAACTTTCGATCACTGTCCTACTTTCTATATTTTGTTGTTAGAAATCCAAATCAGTTAAAAAAAGGGGCTCTTAATCAGAAAGAAAATGTGTTTTTTTTATACATATTATTTCGTAATTTAAATATATTCTTCGTGCGTAATTTAAATATATTTCGTACATACGTAATTTAAGTATATTTCGTACATACGTAATTTAAGTATGTTTCGAATATACGTAATTTAAATATATTTCTTATATATTATTTCGTAATTTAAGTATATATTAATTATTTAGCATATTTTCAGGTCACTCTTTTATATTACAAATATCACAGAAATCCTTTAACCTTTTAGTTATCGCATGTACAGGGGTTAGGCTTACAATCTGCAGTCTCACTCTGCAAATAAACAGGTCTGGTACATTTCTGGCCATATCATTAATGCATAAGAGAGAACAAAAAGTTCTTGTTTTTCTAAAAAAAAATTATAATAATAATGGTGGGCACTGATTTTCTTACCAGCATTTAGTTTTAAAAAAAAGGGACATGACCCCAAAATAAAAATGATAAATTAATGTCATTTAAAAATTAGAATACTTTTGAGGAAATTAGAATACTTTTGAGGAAATTAGAATACTTTTGAGACGAATTAGAACACATAATAAGTTGCCAACCAATTATACCAACCTTACTGCTTGCACTAACGTTAGCTTCGATGAATTTCTAGAAGATAACTCCTGTAGCCACCCATCTGAACTGGAAGTTGGATACGCAGGCTGTCATAAAAGAAGACCAACATCAACATCATATTAATGTACGCTTAATATACGCTTCATGACTCTTGGAGTCCGTACTACTGGGCTTTGGTCGTGTTGATAGTGTTACATATCTTATAAATTTTTACGTAGTAGATTTCAAATATGTGATCTCTCAAGAAACTATAGTTTTTTTGCAACTTAATAATATATTCCGGCCTAGTATTGTTTTAATATCGAGTGAGTGTTAAACATCCGCTCTTCTCTGAAACGTAGGAAATTGTAGGAAGAAGGCAATAATACTTTTTAATTTATGATGCGATAAGTTAAAATCTATTTTTTTGTCTTGGGTGTTCTTTTCAAACAAATGTGTACATTCATGCATAGAAACTTATACTATCTTTATAAACTTGTGACTCCAGACTAACGTAAATTTATCTTAAAGTATCATTTTCATAACTGCAAACTTGTAGGACCACTGAAAAAGACTTTAGAAAGTAGTAATAAAGCAATAATTAAAGGAACAATAATTAATGAACTACTTAAACATTCAAGGGCTAAATAAGATAACAAATAGATAATGTCAACATATTTTTCTAATTATTGATTTGTCGTGATAGAATTAAAATTTTTTGAAATTTTAAATTGAAGATTTACTACGTTAAAAAGCTATAATGTTGCTACCTCTAAGAAAAAATTTTCTCAGCTGCTGTACAAGTTGGCAGCTATACATTTTGAAAACAAATCTGTAGCTTTCGGAAAACTAATTTGAATTTTGAAATCCACACACCGGAATTAGGTAAAATCAAGTACTTGTATCAACGTAATATGAGTATTAATTTGGTTTACCAGTGTAATTTTCAGCAGTCTTCATATTTATTTTTGAAAATGTCAAGATTTAATAATGAAGGAATTAGAACTAATCGCATATCTCAACATTTTGTATATTAAGCTACAGCTCACGATTTTAAAGGTTTGTCAAGCTCAAGCATATGACGCACAAAAAATACCTATTGAATTGATAAAACCATCAAATAATTTTTCTTTAATTATATTTTTATAGTATTACTAGTGTTTAAAAGATTATCTTTTATTATAATTAATACCTTTTTATTAATTACTACCTAAGTAGAGAATATTTTAAGTATGAGATGTTTAACTATGTTAATATTTTCTCCACTTACTATCTAATTCAGTTTCATTGTCTTTTACCTATGAAACATACATTTTCAACGTGTAATAAAATTAAGCCACTGGCAAATATATGGTATATGGCTGAAGTATTGCGTGAGACAATTTTAAATTCCTAAAGAGTGTTGTAACTAGTAAATGTTTGTGAATCTCTGGTTCATAAATAGCGGACATAATACCGAAAAATTGCTCATTCCTAAAGAAAAACAACAGTGTAAGGAAAACCGATTGATTTTTGAACTCCAAGGAAACCAATTAACATAAACCAAGGAAACCAATTAAACGCAAGGAAAACCTATTAATTTTTAAAATCGTTTTTCTTCACACCTTCATAATTTAAAGTTTTAACGTCTTATAGATTCAGAGTAGCAAAGCAAAATTTAAAGTAAATAAAAAAAACAAAAAGTGAGAAAAAATTCACTAAAACATCACTTAAAATTGAAAAAACTGTCAAACAATATAAACTTTTTTCAAAAAAAACTCGTGTAACGTTTATAAACAAATTTAGCTCTTACAGCATGCTAAATTTCAACTCTGTTGTTGCCATACCGCCTATAGAGCGACCCGTATCTTATTTTCTCGAGAAAGTTTAACAGTTAATAATTCTCGAACAAAATGATTAATATAATGTTTTTTAATTTTATTTGAAACTCAGTATACTTTTCTACACACAATAGTAATTTCAAGCTTCTAAGTCTTTTAGATTTTGCTCAACAAAACAAAATGTAACATTAAGTTGAATACCCAAAACAGCGTAACCGCCAGTGGCCCTTACGATATTTAAATATAGAGAGCTATTATTTTGTTCACGATGTGTGCTTCTCTATATATGTGTACGTACATACGTGTCTAGGTGTTTGTACGTACGCCTGGAAGGATTTCCTCATTTCTTTTAATTTGCCTACAAGATGTTTCGATAAGAAAAATTTTAAATAATAAATTTTTTTTATTGTTTACACCAGTGTTTTCCAAAGTGTTGTATGTGTACCCCCAGGGGTAGGGGAACAGTTTAGTGGGGTACGCGTTCTTATGCAATATGCCTTGCAACAAACGAAAATTTATTTAAAATTAAAGGTAGCTATGAAAATTTACTATTACGTATTTTTCTACTGGCTATTTTTTACACAGTTAACAGTTAATTAGTGCTGTCAACAGCCAGTTGTGATTTTTAACTTTTGTGCAATTTTTTTAGGGTAAAAAATACTTTAATTATTTTATTAGTGGTACACAGCGTTACAAAAATTTTAGAAAGGGTACAGAAAAGTCATAAATTTGGGAAACACTGGTTTACACTAACCTACGTCAAAGCAAAGCTAGTCCCAAACACGTAATTCCAAGTAACTTATCCTCCCAATTACAGTATTCGCGAAAACGTGGTGCCTGATAGTATTCTCTGGTTAGCAGGAAAGTACTCCATATGCAATACTACATTTTAAGATTTTAACCCGTTTTGTCCCGAGTTTATATATTGAAATTATACAAAAAGTGGTATTATGGAAAAAGTGGTATAATATATTATCGAAATTAATTCGTTTTTCTACTATTAGAACATTCAAGAAGTCTTTGATTGATCAAAAAGTACTTGCTCCTTATAATTCTATATCTAATCAGAAGTAACTAAACCATCATAGTATCTGAGAATCTTTTAATTCACCCAGATAAATGAAAATACTGAAAAAATTTTCCCGCCACAATGAATGTCTTTGAAAAAAGGAACTGTCCTAAATTTATGACGCTGGGCGTTAACCCGTTAAATAGTAGATCATAAATCAGAACAAACAGATATTGAGAATCATTGCTCTACCTAGAAGATCGATACTCTTCGCAATGTTGCTACCAGGGCCGGGATAGCCTGGTCGGTAGGGCCCTGGGCCCATATCCAAGAGGTTGTGGGTTCGATCCTCGCCGGCCGAAGATTCTCCGTGTAGTAAAAGGTGACTGATGCACGTTAAATCTGTCGAGTCTCAAAGTCCTCCATGTTCCCACAACAAATCAATACCTCTGGGGGTACTGATCCAGGAGTTTCCTTGTCTTCTGGATTGGTTCAAAATTACAAGGCTACGGAGTTCAATGTAAGTAGTCGTAAACCCATGAAATTGGGTCGGCTGTTCAACGACGGTTATAAAATAAAAAAAATGTTGCTACCAGGTTTTAGTTCTTATGTCGACCGTGGCCACACGAAGGTCAAGTAGAGTAATTGGGAAGGTAGTGCAACACAAAATAATGTAATTTTACACTTGGTTTTATATAACAATTTAAAAAATAACCACAGCAATCAATCAAAGCAAATAATTTTAAAAAATAATCAAAGCAATCAATAATCAAAAAATAATCAAAGTGTCAGCAATCTTTAAAAATATTGTTAAAAATAAAAATAGGCTACAAAGAAAGACAAAAAAGTTTATTGAAACGTCATACAAATGTGTAAAACAAATATAACAATAAATTCGCTACATCACTTAAATCATTCAAAACTTAACAAAATTTCAGATAAATTTTCAAAGAACAAAAACTTTACATTAAAATTTGCCATTAGCTTCAAGACAAAAACTTAAAAATGCACTACTTTGACAATTGATATATTTTTGTTTTCGACGTACTGCCAGCGGTATATTCATGTAAGTATTTTTAAGACATCAAATTATTGTAAAATGTCAAGTTGTTGGGCAAATAATATTTTCTTCTTATTCGCTTTATGTATGTATGGAATAATATATTGTTCTCTTTTTTCTATTTTCAGTAGCAATTATCACATATTTTGTCTATTTTTTACCTCCAACTGGTGTTCAAAGGAAACCTTCATGCTTCTGAAAATATAAATTTATAATTAATTTTATATTTTAATATTTTATACTTAAATATTTTATATATGAATATTTTATCTTTGAATATTTTATATTTGAATGTTTTATATTATAATATTTTTATGACTATATAAAACGGAGTTTTTCGTGACTATAAAAAAAAAACTATCTTCATAGCTAAATTTTAGGTTAGTCACTTTTGTTTTATCACTGAAGTTGAAACTAATTGTTTTATCATTGAATGGTTTAAGGAAAATCTTCAGAATAAATATTGTACAAGATAGGGCATAGCACTCTTACGAAAATGCTGGAAATTTGTTACATATCAGGGATAAAAGCATTCACTTCATACGTGAAAAAAAAAGTTTTATTTAGCGATTCGCCAAATTCAGTGTATCAAAAAAAAGAGACAATCGCAGTTACTCTTTTAACGCCTTTACTTAACAGATATTCGCAATTATTTTATTTTTCTTAGTATTTAAAGTTATGAAATATTATGAACGACCTTATTAAAAGCAATTGATAAAATAAAAAACGAAATAATTTTTGCTTATTCCTTTGCGTTAAAAAATATGTATTTTTTGCAATGTAAAACCCATTTTTAAGACTAATAACTTCTTGAATATATTTTTAAATGAGTTAAGCATCCATTGTCTTCAAAAGATCTTCCTGCGATAGAGATTGGATAGTAATTATTGCATATATCAATTATAAAACATTCCAAAATGAAAGGCATACAAGGTGTCCCATAAATATTAGGACAAGTTTAAGGGTAGCCGGGCACATTTACTACGCTGACTCTATCTTGTTGTAAGCATATTGTTCATGTGCCCTTAAATCATAACATTTATTTAACTAAAATACCTTTGTTTCATCCTAAGTTTATGTCTCGAATATAAATGAATATATAAATTATAGGTGAAGGTTGAATTTAAATAAGCGCAGAAATATCTGTCTCATCGTAATTTAATAATTTTGCAAGCTTGCCGAGTTAGTCGCCAAACTATTAAATAGCAAAATTTTAGCAGTGATATTGGATTATTAAAGGGGATTATTATTATTATTTACTATTGCGCCTAAGTATTTGAACTGAGCTACTTGTTCATCAATTTTCAGTGGTTGCAGATTTGTGATTCTGTTTAGTTTTTTCATTGTTGACAAACAATCCAGTTTTGTTCTGCTGCCTTTGAGTGCACAGAAAGCCTCTACTCCATCTTCTTTAATTCTTCCCATGATATCGATATCGTCTGCAAATGCACGGATTTAACAAAAGTTGTTTTCTGATTTTGTATACCAGAATCTATAATAACCTTCTCTAGTGCTAAATAAAACAGATGACATGACAGGGAGTCTCCTTGTTTCAGCCCCTTTTCAGTATAGAAGGCTTCTGATCTCAATTTTACGTTACATTTTACTCTGTTAAGTATCATTCTTATGAGGTTAACCAATTTCTGGGGTATTCCCAACTCTGACATTGCCTGATACAATTTTTCTCTATCCTAAGCTGTTCTAAAGATAATAGAAAGATGAAAGGCATTCATGTTATATTCTCTGGTCTTCTCAAGTATTTGTCTAATACTGTGTATTTAATCTGTTGTTGATCTGCCTTTTTGAAATACACACTGGTGTTCGCCAATTACTCAGCTAGTACAAGTAACAAGTCGTTCAATTAGGATGATTGTCAATATCTTGTATAATGTGCTCAAGAGAGTAATTCCTCCATAGTTCTGACAGTTTAAGCCTGTCTCCTTTCTTGTATATTGTACAGATAGAACCATCTTTCCACTTAATGGGTATTTTTTCTTCTGTACAAACACAAACTATAACAGTGTGTATTTCCTTGAGAGATTTAGGCTTCTTTATGTTCAGGAGCTTGGCATTGATGCCATCAGCTCCTGATGAACAGCTAATAATTCTTTAGCATTCAAGGTAATAATTCTTTAACCTGCAGGCAGGGCTAATGATTGTTTCCCTTATTTTATTTCCTGATTAATTTCAAATTAAAAACTATGCTTACTCAAAACTAATAAGGATTAGGAGTGTTAAAATAAATGTGAAATCAGAAACAATTATTCTATATTAAGCATACCCATATTGACGTGTAAACTTAATGTAATTGCTCTGATTAATAAATACCTTCAAAACTGTCACTTACTTGCTTCATCCACTGAATTCTTCAAGTGTTAAGTGCATTTTTTTGCAGACTTAATTATTTAAAAACAATAAATATAACTAACTACGATTGTAAGTATTTTTAATCGGCAATATAAGAGAGAAATATGCCTTGAAAAAGGTTTTTCATCCTTCTAAAAACTCTAAAAATACATCATGAAAATTGAATTCAGAACAACACTATTTATGAGCTAGTTTATGAAATTTCCTTTTTTAATTGTAAATCAACAAATGTGTATTTTTACTTATGCAAGATTCTCCATCAAATTTATATCCTACAGGGCAGGAGCATTCTTCCTTTCCTTCAACAATTATGCATTGACCTCCATAACATGGTTTTTGACAAAGTATTTCTGAAAATGGAATAAATAAGAATATAACCACTAAATTAAATGTTTTTTATTTTAATGAAACAGATTATCTAACTCTTTAATTAATTGAGAATCAATTTACCAAATATTAATTTTAAAATACTAATTTTTTTTAATATTAAAATGTTAAAGTCGTTGTGTACCGACTAGACATATAAGTTTCACTGAGAATATTTCTGTACTGCATTACAACGGAACAAAATATGTCTCCCCTGTAATTTGTTTTTCTAATAATAATAATAAAGTTGAAAGCACACGATTATTTGAAGTTTTCAACGTCTATTGAAACATTTTGAATCATCGAGGACGCTAGCTTATAACAACTCTTTGTTCTGCAATATTCAACTTTCTATCTTCATCTATTTTGCTAGTAAGATTTTGATATTTTTTATCGATTTATTCATAATCTCAACTAGTTATAAAGCAAAGTATTAAAAATTTTACTTTGTTTAGAATGATATTTAGTGTTGATCTCTTCTTCGGAAATTCAAGTCCGAGCAAGATATTCAAGCAATCAATATTTTCTAAGCTGAATTGTGAAGATCACTGATAAATTTTATGTGGTTTTGTTACCTTTTTTAGAAAATATAAGGTAATATGTTATGGTAATACATTTTTTCGTAAGCTGTGTAATCTCATTATTTTATCATAATTATCAGATATGTACAGAAGATGAAAAGGCTTGACAGCTGAAGAAGTTAAATTTGTATGGACTGAAATTTCCTCTGATTCTGACATATCTAAATATAAAATATGCAGTTGCAAATACAAACTGTTACGAATGACAACTAAACAGGTTTAATTTATAATCAATGCAGTTCGCATTTTTACATTTCTAATTGATATTTAGAAACAAAAAATACAAGTATTTACAAGTACAAGTATTTTGTTACTTTTATTGCTTTTATGGTATGATTTCTGTTCTCAAAGTGTCATTAGATTTCCTTCACAATCCAGGTGGGACTTTAATTTCCTAAATTAAAATTTGAGGAAAAAGTTGTAATATGGATTTTTAAAAAAAATATTTGTCAAAGAGTACTCCTTCTCTTAAATCTGGAGAGGAAAAAACAAAGGGAAAGGATGTTTCTGCAAATCACAGTAAATATTACAAATCTGTTAGTTACATTTTATTTTCTGAAATGTACTTTTTTCCAAGAAGTACTAAAATGCTGTAGTGCATGAGTTTCTTTAATCACATTTTTTTACCTGGAAAAAAAACAAAAGGGATGTCTGGAAAGGGAGAATCTGGAAAAAGCAAAGGAGCTGGATAAGGGAAGGGCTGCTTCTGCAAACCTCAGTATATGTTAAAAATCTGATGGTTACATTTTTTTTTCTAAAATGTATTTTAATGCTGTAATGCATGCGTTTGTTTATTTGCATGTTTTTACCAGAAAAATCCAGTCTTGCTGTCTTGTTATATTTATTTTGAAATAATATTTAATGTGAAATAGAAATCAATCTGTTACTTACTTTGACAAACGTCTTCCTTTTCGTAATATCCCTCTCTGCAATTGCAGATTTCTTCCCCATCAATCACTTGACATTTACCTCCATAGCAATTCTTTTTTAAACATATTGTCTCTAAAAATATAAAACATGCATTTTTTATAAGAAATAGACCCAAATTTTTAATAAAGAGAAAATCCGTTTTATTACATTCAGTCGGGAATTACGTCGTATCTTGAACCATTTTTAGCGTTTTTTATTCTTTTCATGCAGAAAGTAGCAATTATGACTTTTACTAGAAATAAATGATGCGCTTGTGGATTAAAATATGGCTTCTTTGTGTGCAAATTCTGTCATAAAATACAGAAAAAATTGCTTTGTAAGGTGCAGTATGATGTTGTACTTAGGACTACCATATGATGTATCTTGAATCGATAAGGATGTTCGTGCTTGAAGAAGCATTCTGACTATTTCCCTCTAAACTTGCTTATTAGGTGTATTTCTATATTCATGCAATTAAGATTTATTTTTGCTGAAACCTGCATACCAAATAATATTTTATTGGAATATTTCAAAACATTATTATACCTTCCATCAGTCCAAGAGAATACACTAAAGCTTGTCTCAAATAATACAAGTATACGCTTTCTTAGAATAAATAAAAATTAAATATTTTTTCTAAAATATTGGTAATTTACCTGGAAGAGAAGGGCACTTTAGTGCTTCTACTTAAGATATGTTTCCTAATATAAGTACAATACGATTTTAATTTCCCATCTAATTGCTAGAAAAAACTAGATGTTTCGAAATAAAAAAATAATACTCTAGCGTACACTTTGGAAAACCTGGAATAGTCGTCTACAAAGCTGAGACTATTTGTTACATTATCAACTACGAATGCAAAATTTCTACACTTGGTAGTGCAATCATCAACACTAGTCCGACTTAGGCATGCACCATCTAATCCTGGCCAAGCACCTATCTCCGTTTTATAGGGCTCCATCTTCAGACAGCCATGGTAGAAATGCCAAATAATTTCAACCAACGTCAGTTAACGTGGGCAGCTCTTGAGCTGGTACACCTCTCTCCAAACTTCCACACCACATCCAGTGAAAGAACTCTCAGTCACAATATATTTAACTAGAAACCTTACTGCACACTCCGATTGTTATGTCGATGTCTAGGATCGAACCAATGACACCCATCTCTCTGCCAGCTGTGTGAGCGACGCCTTAAGCAACTGACCGACCGTAGCATCTGGTACAAAGTACTTTAGTCTATTTCTTGAATTCTCAACAAATTTAAGCTAAGCAGAATTCAACTATTTTGTTATTTAATACCATTAGGCCAAGTCATGAATTACTTCTTCATTGAAATACTATTAAAATACATGAACATATAAAGGCATAAATTAAGTTGAAATACAACATGGCTTCATTTTAAAATATAAAGAGGATGCTTTTCTCCTAGATATACATGATCAATATGATTTAAATGAGCAAAAGCCGATTTGCTTGGTTTATCTAGAAAAGGAGGTTCATTTTTCTCCTTCTTCTCTTACATCGAGCTTTAACTGTAATACTTCATTTTCAAAAGAAATCGGTTCCATGTGGTACTATAATAGCTGTACCTAGAACCATATTTTCGTGCAAACTTACAAAAATCTCAAAATAAACCACGTTTTCTTTATAGTTGAATTTCTTTACAGTGTAATCAGATTCAAGAAAAATACACTCGACTAATAATCTGGTTCAGTAAAATTGTAGTAAATTTGCTCAATCATACGATTCTACGTGCTTTGAAATTTCTGAAAATGATCTTAAAGCTTTGTGTTTAATTTCATATTGCTCAGTCATAAACCTAAATTTTTTAGTTAAACATGCTATATAATTTTCAAAAAGATATTAGTGCAGATAATATACAATGGTAATACCTTTGCATCCTATGTCTTCAAGATGATATCCTTTAGGACAAACGCACACAAGTTCTCCGTCTTCTTGTTCTTCACACCGTCCTCCATAACAGAGGGCAGGAACGCATTTGGTTTCTGCAACAAATTAAATTAATATCATATTTGTTATGATCAGGTGCCTGAATATCTATTATTAATAAAATTCTAAACACAATAAAAAATTCCATCAAAAAAGGAACAGGAGGCTTTATAATTTAATTGAAAATCGATTGAAAGTTGAAGAAGTTATCAAATCTGAGTGTATGAAAAACATAATTTTGAAGAAAAGAAATCACAATGCATTTTCACAAATTATTTCACCGTGTCATTTTTATTTTTACGGTAGTCCATTCAATTTATTCGGCACAATTATGCTGGTTTGTTATCAAATTATGGGATAATTGATTACTCATTTCAGGAATATTGCTAAACTGCAGAAAAAAATACAAATAAGTAGACCAGTTTTTTATTAAATAAAAAGTATTAATACATCATATATTTTATTTTCATTTTATGTATATGTTACCGGCAAAGTATGAAATCCGGCATTATAAAGAATGCCTAGGTATTCTATGCAATGCCTAAAACTGGCCGGCAAAGTATTAAATGATTTATATTTCACACATTGCCTAGGCATTCTATAGAATGCCAAATGAGAAACCGGCAAAGTATGAAATAAACGTCCTGATGAGATTATTATGTAAATGATGTGCATGTTACTGTGAATGACCGAAATCGGTGGTTGTTGACTTTCCCCGGTGAATGTTGACAATCACATAGTCGCTTTGGTGAATGTCCGAAATATTTATTACATCCGATTTTATATTAATTTATTCGTGGATATAATTACATTTATTCGATATTTTAATACTTTTCTTTTCCCTGAGGCATTGTTCTTGAGAAACTCGGGTGCAGAAAAAATAATTCTCGAAAGATCAACAACTGGCTGTAATTAACTGTAGTTTTGTGACACCGAAATTCTCACACTGATTCATCTCTAGCATAAATGCTTGGATATGCATGTAATTATGAAGAAAAGTAGTAAATGAGTAATTCATTCATACCCATTTTGTATGAAGAAAATTATGAAGAAAAAAAAGTATTAAATGAGTAATTCATTCATACCGATTTTTTATTGTAATTAATTGATTTTTTTTAATTAATTGACATATGCTATAACTATGGATACGTGTTCTTGTATAATAGAACAAAATGTCATTTGAAACACCCATTATTACCATCCTGTTTTCTTACTTACAATACCAATTATACTATAGCAAAACCGAGTTGGGCTGATGATTGATGAAGCTTGTACGTCTAAGATAAGGAGTTGGCTGCTACAGAGGCTAGCTGAGCATAGTCTTTGCCAATCATGGCTTAATTCCGGTTCAATTTATCAAGCTGAAATCTTGAGGTCTAATCGAAATGCTCTCTCACCAATCATGTCTTAGGGGTTTGGAACTCCCTCTCGCATAATGTGTCAAGTGAATTCTAATTCGGAAGAAGTCCATCTTGGATATGGAAAATGTTCCGGAGGTAAGAGGATTTACTACCAACTTCTACTGATCTATCTAAATTGTACTAATGTTGTGGGAACAGCAGTGTAACAGCTTGTAGCAGCAGTGTTATTGGATCATCATTAAAGATGAATCCCGGAGTGTCGGTAATAGCCCATTCGTGTAGCTCCAGTACGGCATCAGCAACGTACCAAAAAAGGCTCTGAGGCTTCTAGAAGCATTAAATCTAAACGTTTTTTTTTAATTTGCAAGCGTTGAATGCATAAGCTTATAGTCTATCTATGGAGAAAAAAACTCCCCTCGCCATTCGTTTGCAGCAGTAGCTGTGACTATGGTTATGAGGCTTCACTATTTGAAGTATGTTGGTGAATTTTTAAGACAGGTTTTGACTCGGGTTTTCCAGAGAAAAGAAATCAAGGGAGAGATAAACTCCTCTCTTTGAAATGCTCTATTTATTGTTTCTATAGCAACTGACTGCTTTAAATTTAGTGGCAATACTTTAAAACAGTTGAGCTGGAAACGCTCATGATATTTTGTATCTTGCTCATGATATCAAGTAATGTTTAAGTATGCGCAAACTATGCATGAGTTTCGATAAAAAAAAATTATTGATATCTTACTTTTGCAAATTTTGCCTTTCACAGAATAACCAGGAGGACATTTACAGTACTCTTCATTTTCACTAGAAATCGTACAATTTCCACCAATGCAACTATCATCTGAACACTTAGCTGAAAAGGAGAATGTTTAAAATATTCAATAATATCTTAATAGTACAAGAAAAAATAAAATAATGATGCGAAGAAATACAAATTACAGTATTGATAAACTGGAACTCAGTGACTATTAATCGATTGATAAATTGACTTACAAGATCGACTAAATCTCTAATCGACTAAACAAGATTGATATTAAATCAATTAATCAGATCTATCATGAATTAGTCGATCAATTAAGAATGATTTCAATGACCGTAGAAAACTAACTTACGATGAGATAACCAATAGACATTCGAAATGCCAGCTTCGCAGAGGCCGCACTGTTGTATACGAAAGACCATTCCAGAAAAAACAGGAATCAAACATGGATAGCCTGAACCAAACCTAACTATACGTTTCTGAAAACATCTGAAGACAACCTTTACAAAAAATATTTTTTTCTTACATTTTTTTTACAAATTTACATTTATCAGTTTAACTTTTTTCATTATTACTTTTATTATTTTTATTCCACATGTCTTGACAATGAATTTAAGGAAGGGTATGCCTAATTCTGTTAGAAGACAAATCATAACAGTAATTAGTTGTAAGGACGATTGATTATTATTAATTAGTCGTAAGCATAAAAAGTGAGTTTTCTGAGTCTGCATGACGCTAACTCTCAGTGACATTCCTTTTATTATTATTATTATTATTTTAATCACTTGTAATGGCTCTCGGTTTCTTACAGATTTTTTGCTAACACTAAAAACAAATTTTGAACATAATTTTCAATTTTTAAAAGAAAGTTTTAATCTTTAATTTTAGAAATATTAAATTAAATTATTCTTGAAGAGTAAAGGTCTAAAACAAATAACTGTTCTTTTGTTTGTTTGTTTTTAAATCAGTTTAGTTTTATTTCAGACAAGCGATTCCAATGCTGGCAATATAACCGCCTTAGTTAAGGAAAATAATTTTTAATGTTTATTAAACTCTTGAGTTAAATCTTGAGTTAACTCTTCAGCTAAATAGTTTTTTATGTTTATTAAACTCTTTGACCCAAGAAAAAAGAATGAGGATTATCAATTGAAAATATGGCAAATTTAAATTTTTATTCAAACAAATGTACTCACTTCTTCGACAAAAATCAGCTACTAATATGTGATTATCAGGGCAGATGCATTTTTCTTCTTCACCATTGAGAATACACTTTCCATACCAACATTTCTTGATTGTGCATGCAGTTTCTGAAATAAAATTATGCTGCACTCATTTTCTTCCTAACATTTTTATTCTTAAAGTATTAAAATACGGTTTAAGACACGTAAGTCAACTAGTTCCAAAAATCTGTTCTTAGGACCGCCAAAGACGAGTGAGACATGAAATGTTGCATGCACTCTCTAAGTTCGAAGTACATGTTTACAAATATTTAATGTGAGCAATATTGTTATTCCAATGCTAAACCAGCTGTGCCCATACTTTCAAAAGTATATTCCAATATCCATATCTATCTGATATCTATCTTTCGGTAGTATGGTCAATAGCATGCACAGTAGCAGTGATGCGCTCCTACAGCATTTTAAGCCTTAGGATTACATAAACTTTGTATTACAAAAACTGGCACAAGTTTGCATATCCTAATGCCATCAATACTTCAAGATCATATACCTAAGGCTGCTAACTTTCTACGCTTTTTAAGGAAATTCTTACGAGTGGTTTATGTTTTAATATATGATTATATGTTTTGTAAATTTAAAGTTATTTTCCATTATACTACTTGTGAATGATTCAAATGTTCATAAAAAGCGCCCTTTTGTTCCAGCTCTCTCGTGGTGAAACCTATTTGAGTTAATTGCCAAAACTTCTGACAACTTTAGTTTTTAATTATATACCACTTTATAAATATTTTGCAAAAAGCGTAGTTGTTGACTGCTCTCTTTCTGCTGTAAAGGATTTTGATAGAACATACTGTTGAGCATAATTTCAAATTTTCTTTTTATGTAAAATAACTTACTGCTCATTTATTTTTTAGTGATTTCCTACTGTAAAAAATTGCTTTATAGTTTCTTTTAGTGAACATGTGTTGTTTGAAGAATAGTGGTTGTTAAATATTTAACAGCAATTAGTTTTACATTTCTAGTGAATTTCATTTAAGTTGGATTTTCTACAATTTGTTATAAATTATTTATGATACACACAATTCTTACTGGACGAAGTTGCTGATTTAAATCTTTGTTACTACGCGTTTACTTGAAGTATAAGTGCACAAAAGGGAAAAGATAGTTGTTTTTCTATTTTAACCCTTTAATGGGCCATTTATTTCTAGCAAAAGTAAATTTAAATATTTTTGGAATTGAAATTGATATAAGAATAGTAATTGATATAAGAAGAAAACTCATTTAGCTTATAATAAATTAATCCAAATTTTAATGACATTTTTTTGGTGGTAAGTATATTTACCACGACCTATTAGGAACTTACTGACTCTTATTTTTCGTTATTTATAAAATATATTTTAGAAATGCTGCGAACTTCAAAAGGAATTATGTATTTTATAACTTTTATACGTTATCTTTAACAAATGGTGACCAATTTTATTCAAACGCTCTTCAAGAAAGCTGAAGTTATTAACAAATGGAAACCTAAATCAAAACTGGTAAAAAAGTTCCCCATCGATTTTAAAAATTGGTGGTAAGTATACTTACCACGGTTTTAGAAAGGGTTAAAATTATTTTATTCTTAGTAATATATCCTTTTATTTTATCATTTTAATAGTATTATTACCCATTTTATAGTATTTTATCCATTTAATATTATTTAGACTTCCAAATTACAACTGTAAATGGAGCTTACAAATATATAGTATTTTATATACCTTTTCAGTTAAAATTGTAGTATTTTTCAGAGTTTACATTCAGAGTTTTTGAGTGCCGATACTGTTTTGAAATAAAACTAAATATGAAAAATGTGGATTTTGCCTTTTTTAAAAATTTGAATGGCTATATCTGCTAAAAGCTTCAATAAATCATGAAAAGGCTTGGACTCTGAGCTTGTCCAAATAATGAACTTTCATTTTCAGTGTCAAAAACTACACATTTTTTACAGAGATTGATGCATTGTAATGAAATTGAATAACTGCAATCCCCTATGTAAATGAATGCATGTGATAGGCAGCTACATAATAAAGTGAAGCAAAATTTTAGGCTGTTGTTGCTTTCCTCCGATATATCACTTCAAGCACACTCACTTTTTACTTTTAATGCTTAATCTTCAGAATATAAAACCTTTTCGTAAACCTGCCCTGAATATTTACCCAAGACCTGTATTTGAAATAGTTTTTTCTCGTAGTCACCGACAGTGCTCCAGACAGCTGGAGAGAGGAATTCTTTAGTTAAACAGGCAGGAAGCTTTTCCATGTTTTATTCTCTTCCCGCCTAATCACGATGGACGAAGTCTAGTAACTTTTCACTATTTACTATGAGAAGGTAACTGAATAGTTTGCCTCAGATTAGATCGGTTTCCTGCAAGATAGATTAGTTTGCTTTCAATGTTTGAGTTTTGATACTTTCAGAGCTATCCTTTCAGCGCAATAATTAAGTGTTAGTCTCAAGTTGTACTTGATTCAGAATGAAACTGTAAATTTTAAGCGATTTGTCCAATCGACGCTGCTTTAGCCTCCTTCAATACAGCGTCATAAATTATGTATGAAAAAATTAGAGAATTTCAGTTTTAGAAAAATTAGAGAATTAAAGAGGATTAGAGAATTATGTAAGAAAAAACTAGAGAATTAAAGAATTTCAGTTTTTCAGATAGTCAAAGAATTGAGAACACTTAAGTAAAGGTATAATTTCTTAAAATTATAATACATTAATACTCTGAACAAACTGAGAACCTATATGGCCCAATGCTATCATTGTGAGAACCGGTGATAGAACCGGGTACTATCACCGGTAGTAACATAAAATCCACCCTTCTGATCTATGGGCACCAGCTTATCTGAGAAGTAAAAGCAGCCATTTCACAACTTTTACCACATTGCCTCGTGGAACCTCCACAGCCCCTAATGCTGGTAAACCAACTATTAAGAGAGTGCTTTACAATTGGCATTAATAAACAGACATTGCATGTAGGAAGAAGTACATAAATTACTTGTGCAAGTTCCGTTCTGCAATTCGAAACCGTCTGGACAAAAGCAATATTCCAAGTCTCCATGAATCTCACATCTTCCCCCGTAACATTCAGTTTCTATGCAAGTGCCTATAAAAAAGACATTTATTAATATAGTGCATATATGCTACTGTTGTCTGATGTCTGGTAATTCCTAGGTATTACTGAGACGCATAGGATCTAAAACAGTGGCTTGGTAAAAATCAGAAGTATGCATTGAGATGACTCCGTTTCGGTCTTTTACCAAACTCATACCAGAAGGTATCTCCTAAGTTTTACAGAGGAAGCTTTTGGTAAAAGTCCAAAATGGAATCATATTAAAGCATACTTTTTACCAAGCCTTTTGGTAAATTTATAATTTGACCGGTAAAACCAAGTATTTGCCTGACTTCGGTCTCTTACAGTAACATACATAATTAAGCTCAAAGCTTATGAAAATATTAAAAAACAAACAATTTCTTATGATAAATCATTCATTAAAGTTCAAATATTCGTGCAGCAGCACTCTATTTTTTATAAATAATTAAAATATAACATGCAATGTATGAAACATAATAATACCTTGATTTCTTTAGGTTGTTTTTGTTGCCAACTGCAAAACAGCCTCAATTAAACCTCAAAAACACCTTTGATGTTTGTAACGGCTATTTCAAAATTTTAAATGGACAGGAAAACAAAACATTTCAAGACCACGTATTCCTTACTGCATACGCGCAATTCTCAACCTGCTGTTTTCTCTTATAAGTATGCAAGTTATGAAATATTTTATCAAATAAAAAAAATTTGTACTTGAATATTCATAATTTTCAGTTTATGACCAGAAGCCATTCAAATTTATAAGCGTATTTCTCCTTTTATTCATTTCATAGTACATACTTGTACATGTTAATGAGCCAATTCTTAGGTTGCTGCTTTCGTTATAACTTTGCAATTTCTGAAATATCTTATCAATTTGAATATTCTTAGTTCAATTTATAATTCGTATATCAAAAGTTACTCAAATCGTTAAGCTTATTTTTCCGCTTAATCACTTCACTTAATGCACATTATATTATTTATATTCATAAACTAAAAAAATACTTACTTATTTCGCAGAATCTACCAGTAAAGGGCGAAACACACACACATAGAAAATCATTATCTGTTTTGGAACAATATCCATTCACACACGGATTGGGATCACAGGCGTCTTTTGCTACAGAAAAGAAATGACACACAATTTAATAAATATTGTTGTTGTTGTTTCTAATGCTAGTTGCCAAACCAGAAAGCCTGTTTGGTGAAACCAAACGTATATAGGGCATAGGTTAAGTTTCTTGATTTTCAGTGGTGCCATCTGTGGCCGAGAATAAGACTTCAGCTACACACGCACGTCACAACCGGTTTATAAGATGGACCCATTCATACATTCTTTCATTCATCCACAGATTGTAATTTTGACCTGAACCAAAAAACTTCGCAATTAAAGATTAAAACTATTAGTTGAGTAATTCAATTCAAAATACTATATTTTAAGGCAGAGTAATGGAATACCATGTATTTACATTACATGAGAATATTAAGCTTAATTTTTCGTTATCCTACTCAAATTTATTTTACTAAAAGTTATAACATGGAAATGTAATGTCTTAAAAGGTACTCTTACAAATTCAATGGAGCTTCACATAAATCTTGCTTTTAATTAGACATTTAGATTATTAATTTTCAAAAAGATTTATGAAATATATTTCTCATTCTGCATTTACTCGAAGCTCCGGGAAAAAAACTTAAGTTTTACCTTTGCATTTTCCGGTATCTATATCAAACTCATATCCATACGAACAATTACAGGTTTTTTCTCCTCTTACAAAGCTGCAGTTCGTAGCTCCTTTACCACAATCACAGGCTACAAAATAACATGTAAAATAAATTAGTATAGTTTTCTAAGTATGTCAAATTTTAAAACAAATTTGTAAAAATATTATGGTCATTTTTTTTCTATTTTCTTTCTTTTAATCGCGATTTACAATAGATGAATGATGGCACACGTGATGGATTATTTAATCATAATTTACAGGAGACCTCAGTGTTATTTTACGATTTTATTTCGATAAACAACACTGAAGAAAAAAAAATTTATTTCATTTATGCAAGTACTTGATCTTATCTAATTCCGGTATAGGTATTTCAAATCTGAAACTAGCTTAGTTCCAAATGCAACAGCTTTTTTTTAAATGGTATTTTTAGTTTTAGTCTAATTTATTTTTCGCCTCAATGTACAATTTTCTTTTATTTACTTTATAACCGGCATTTTGGGTTTACAATTACTAACGTTCAACCGCGTAGCCTTGTAATTTTCAGTCCAAAAGATAAAGGAACTCCTGTATCAAGCACTGGGAGAAATTTGCTTTCGCAGAGAAATTTGTTTTCTAATGAAAACAAACCCCATTTGTGGCACATGGAGAGGAAAACTAAGAAAACCTACCATGGTTAACCAGACGACAAGGGGACTCTGTCCCAAGATCCGTCTACTACTGAGCATATTTTGCGTCAGGACTGTGGTCGGTGCAAGCCGGGTGCGGAATTCGTATAGACCAGCCATCGCTAGGAATCGAACCCAGTACACTTCGTTGGAAGTCGAACGTTCTATCCTCTGAGCCACCAGGGCTCTATTTAAACTTTTGAAAATCACACATAAGACAAAAAAAATGTGACCTAACACATCGTGTTATAAAATGAAATGCATTATCCCCTATTTCATACCACGCCTTCATACCAGATAAGTGCGGACTCTTAGTATTCTTGCTAGTGAATATTTTAAAATCCTGATTCGGAGTATGTTATTAAATTGCATGAAACTGTAGCTTGTTGTTAGAAACACATCACAGATTCAAAATCAGCGATGAGAGAGTATCCAAAATCTGTCAAAAAATTCATGCAACAGAAAATAGGAAAAAAAACTGTTCCCCTGTGATTATTTTTTCTAGATTATAAAAGCTATGGTTACCCTCAATGTGAAATCCCGCATGCAGAAATCAAGAAACAGAATGCCTAAAATAGATCGGAAAAATATGAAATGTTTTAATTTTAACATATTGCCAAGGCATTCTATAAAATCACTAATGACAAACCATCAAATTATTTAATTTATGAAATGATTTATATAATTACAGGGTTCGCAATTGTCCTAAAAATTTCTCATAATAAAAATTTGTTCTTATTTCTCCTGATTTTTAGCTTTTAGTCCTGATATTCCTGATCTTAGTATGTGTACTCATTTTCTAAGAATCAGGGATGAGCCCCTGTAATTAACCACCACACATTAATTCATCAAACATATGAATATATAAGTAAGATAATATTTTGGGTACTTTTATGATAGAAGTTCGCTTCGCGTGCGAAACTGGCTCACTTTTTAAACAGTTTGCGCAGACTATTTATAAAATCCCTGGGAATGCTTTCTGATGTAAGAGGTGATGCCTAAGCTGGCGGTAGCATACGAATACTACTTAGAATCGTTAGCTTATTGAAATATAGATAAACGTCGAAGTAGTGTTAAATATGAAAATCTTGTGTCATTATAAAACTTACAAGTATAATGTACAAAAAAGCTGGAGAAATATATCTTTTTTTTTTATTTAACTGCAGTTGGAAATACAGCCGTTTGTTCGAGTTTCGGTCACACAAGTGTGGATTTCTGTTGTTTAGTTAAATCTTGTACTTAGTTTGAAGTGTAAAAATAAACTTTAAAAATTAAAATATTAATTATGGTTTTCAACTTATACGTAAATATATTAGAATTGAACAAAAAAGATTATACAAATCTCTCAATGCCATGTTTTTATATTTTTCTTGAAAAAATAATCCTTTTCAACTCAATTTCAAAGATTTTGTAAATTTATAAAGTGCACATTACAAATTAAATTTTACTGTTGTGCGTATCATAAAATTTTTAAATGCCTTACCTTGGCAGTAGCCTTCTTTTTCAGAGTACTTATCATAACAGTTGCACTTTTTCCTTCCATCTTCAATAACGCATAAACCATTTTTTCCACAGTCGCACTCTAAAAGTATATAACAATATACTATTACGCAACAAGAAAAAAAATTAAATACTTTAAAGCTTTTGCTTTTTACGTAAAAATCTAAAAGAGGCAACTGCTATTTAACGAAAATGATAGTTTCTGTAAATAAATTTACTTAGTACATACAATAAATTAGCACATAATACAAACATAGCTATATTATTATTTAGGTGATTTTTTTCATTTCATATCGTGAAAGAAAAATTTTTCTTTCAAAGGAAATTCACCTGGATTTTAAATTGATCATTGATATTTTTCTTTGACTTTTCACTTTGTCAACTCTTAACATAATTCATTAATTTTATTTCATCTTTAACAAACCATCACCTTTTGGAATTTGTAAGCAGCTCCGTGTGCTTTAACCTTTTGCTTACGCCTGGTACAACATATGGACCACATGTGATGGTACAGATGATACACCGTAAGCAAAGGGTTAAAAGACAATCAATCTACGCATCATGCATCTTCTACCATTTGTTGAAAAAAATCTTGTTGGAAGAGCTAGGTATTTGGGCTTTGCTTATTTATCTCGTTGGTATCAGGAATAATGTTTTAGATAATACAGATCATCAATATTGTTTTAGATATAATAGATGAGGAATAATGTTTTAGATAGAAAAGACCATGAATAATACTTTAGATAGAATAGATCATAAAGAGTGTTTAAGATATAATAAATAAAGACTACTGCTTAAAATGTTAAAAAAAAATTCTTAAAAAGAATTAGATTTAAAAACATCTAAATTTTCTACCCTTTAAATTTTTTTAAATTTTTCACTTTAGGTTGGGAAATTCATGAGCAGATAAACTGAGATATGTGTCTAATGATAGTTGAACGGACAAATGAGGAAAATATTTTACTTTTTCAGCAGTTTGAACAGACTATATACTATATTCTTTGAAGATACAAAGTTATGTAAACATAACTTTAATTACCTTTCCACAATCTCTGAATTTAAGCATTCTATTAATTTAAGACTGAAAAAGGTGACGAAAAATAAAACCTTATTTAATAAAGAGGAATATTTATAACTTTAAAGGTTCATTATATCAACCGTATCCGTCTTTATGCTTAGACGTACCTTTACACTTTCCTCTGTAATTTTTTAATATTCCAGTGCAGACACAAGGTTTGGGAGTACCATCTGTGTCAAGTTCACATTTTCCATCTCCACAATCACAAGCTGTAAAGAAATAAAGTATAGCTAATTTCATTAAGTAAAAAAAATAATAATGAGAATAATATTTTTAAAAGCCACGTTTTTGTAGTGGAGAATAATAATTAAAAAAACAAAATTTGAAAAACGAAAAAAGTGGGGCGCTTGAAATACAGTAACAGTATGTGCGCTCATGAGAATATGTGTATATTTATATCTGTAATTGTATCTGAATGTGGATGTGTATGCGGTTGTGCATGTGTATGAGTAAAAAAATGTGTATATCTATGTGTATATGTACTGTTATGTATTTCATGCGCCCCACATTTTCCGTTTTTCAAATTTTTGTTTTTAATTATTATTCTCCACTACAAAAACGTGGTTTTCAAAAATATCATTTTTATTTCGATTTTGAAACTTTTCATCTGACATGTGACACTAATTTGAAATAATCGAATCGAAAACAAAAGACAATAGCGAAAATATTAATTTTTCCTTGATTTTAATTTTATTTTACTTTGTATGTCTTTTTTCTCTTCATTTTCATGCATTGTCATCCAATTCTGAACTATGTGCCAAATTTGAAGTCGGTAGTTAGTCGGGAAATCGATTACAAAATTCCACCCGAACAGACATACACGCAGGCAAGTTGATATAAACGTGGAAATAATTCAAATGTCAGAATAAATTAAATTAGTTTCAAAAAATTAACATGCAGAAGAATCAAAACTGCTTTAAGAACAGACATAGATTCAAAAAAAATTATAATTTCTTAAATCAACCAATTCATGTTTTTATGCATAGACCTACCTTTGCACTTTCCTCTGTAATCTTTTAATATTCCAGTACAGACACAAGGTTTCGGTGTACCATCGGAATTTAGTTCACATTTTCCATCTCCGCAATCACAAGCTATATAGAAAGAGAGTATAAAAAATTTCAGTTATTAAAGGAATTGAAATTATAGAGTAAGTTAAATTAGCATAAAAAAATTAATATGCCGAAGAATCAAAACTAATTTATGAACAGAGATAGATTTGAAATATTAAAGATTCCTTAAATCAACCATTTCATGCTTTTATGCATATACCTACCTTTACACTTTCCTCTGAAATGTTTTAATATTCCAGTACAGACACAAGGTTTCGGTGCACCATCTGAATTCAGTTCACATTTTCCATCTCCACAATCACAAGCTATAAAGAAAGTAAGTATAGAAAATTTCAGCTGGTAAAATAATTCAAATATCAGAGTAAGTTAAATTAGTTTTAAGGAAATTAATACGCCGAAGAATCAAAGCTAATTTAGGAACAGAGATAGATTTTAAATATTAAAGATTCCTTATATCAACCGTTTCATGTTTTTATGCATATACCTACCTTTACACTTTCCTCTGTAATCTTTTAATATTCCAGCACAGTTGCAAGGTTTCGGTGTACCATCTGAATTTAGTTCACATTTTCCATCTCCACAATCACAAGCTATAAGGAAAGAAAGTATAAAAAATTTTAATTATTAAAGGAATTCAAATGATAGAGTAAGCTAAATTAGTATAAAAAATTAATATACCGAAGAATCAAAACTAATTAATGAACAGAGACAGATTTGAAATATTAAAGATTTCTTAAATCAACCATTTCATTTTTTATGCATATACCTACCTTTACACTTCCCTCTGTAATCTTTTAATATTCCAGTACAGTTACAAGGTTTCGGTATACCATCTGAATTTAGTTCACATTTTCCATCTCCACAATCACAAGCTATAAAGAAAGTAAGTATAGAAAATTTCATTTGGTAAAATAATTCAAATATCAGAGTAAGTTAAATTAGTTTTAAGAAATTAATATGCCGAAGAATCAAAGCTAATTTAGGAACAGAGATAGATTTTAAATATTAAAGATTCCTTATATCAACCATTTCATGTTTTTATGCATATACCTACCTTTACACTTTCCTCTGTAATTTTTTAATATTCCAGAACAGTTGCAAGGTTTCGGTGTACCATCTGAATTTAGTTCACATTTTCCATCTCCACAATCACAAGCTATAAGGAAAGAAAGTATAAAAAATTTTAATTATTAAAGGAATTCAAATGATAGAGCAAGTTAAATTAGTATAAAAAATAATATACCGAAGAATCAAAACTAATTAATGAACAGATACAGATTTGAAATATTAAAGATTCCCTAAATCAACCATTTCATTTTTTATGCATATACTTACCTTTACACTTCCCTCTGTAATCTTTTAATATTCCAGTACAGTTACAAGGTTTCGGTGTACCATCTGAATTTAGTTCACATTTTCCATCTCCACAATCACAAGCTGTAAAGAAGGAAAGTATAGCAAATTTCATTATGTAAAATAATTCAAATTTCAGAGAAAATTAAATTAGTTTCAAAAAATTTATATGCAGAAGAATCAAAAATTCTTTATGAGCAGAGATAGAATTAAAAATGCAAGGGGTTTAATCATTTCATTTTTTATGCATACACTGACCTTTACACTTTCCTCTGTAATGTTTTAATATTCCCTTACAGACACAAGGTTTTGGAGTACCATCTGAATTAAGTTCACATTTTCCATCTCCACAATCACAAGCTATGAAAAAGAAAGTATAGAAAATTTCATTGGGTAAAATTATTCAAATTAATGTTAAAATAATTAAAATAATTAAAGTTAAAATAATTTATAATGATAGAGTGAGAAGTAGTGATAAATATAGAGTTATAGTTAATATTGAGTTAATTTATAAATATAAAACCAAAGTTTAATTATTTTTATCAAAAAAAAATTATATGCAGAAGAGTCTAAAATTCTTCGGAAATTCAAATGTCGGAATAAGTTTAATTAGTTTTAAAAAATTAACATGTAGAAGAATCAAACTGCTTTATGAACTAAGTCAGGTGTGAAATTTTAAATATTCATGTTTTTATGCATATATCTACCTTTACACTTTCCTCTATAATTTTTTAATATCCCAGTGCAGACACAAGGTTTTGGCGAACCATCTGTATTAAGTTCGCATTTTCCATCTCCACAATCACAAACTATAAAGAAAGAAAGTACAGAAAATTTCATTGGGTAAAATTATTCAAATATCAGAGTCAGTTAGATTTAGTTTTAAAAAAATAATATGCCAAAGAATCAAAACTAATTTATGAACGGAGATAAATATGAAACTTTCAAGGTTCTTTAAATCAACCATTTCATATTTTTATCCATATACTTACCTTTGCACTTTCCTTTGTAATCTTTTAATATTCCAGTACAAACACAAGGTTTCGGTATACCATCTGAATTTAGTTCACATTTTCCATCTCCACAATCACAGGCTATTAAGAAATAAAGTATAACAAATTTCACAAGCTAAAATAATTTATAATAATAGAGTGAGTAGGAGTGATAAATATAGAGTTATATTGAGCTAATTTATAATTATGAAACCAATAATAGAGTAAATTAAATTATTTTTATCAAAAAAAATTACAATGCAGAAGAATCAAAAATTCTTTATGAGCAGAGATAGAATTAAAAATGTAAGGGGTTTCTAACCCAACTATTTAATTTTTTATGCATACACTGACCTTTAAACTTTCCTCTATAATTTTTTAATATTCCAGTACAGACACTAGGTTTTGGAGTACCATCTGAATTTAGTAAAAGAAGAAAGAATCAAAATGTTTTTAGCTAAAATATATTCAAACGACAGACTAAGTTAAATTAGTTTTCAGAAAATTAACATGTCTCAAGAATCTAAAATGCTTCATGAACAGAGATAGCTTTGTAAATGTAAGGTTTTTCTAAATCAACCATTTTATTTTTTGCACATATTTACCTTTACACTTTCCTCTGTAATCTTTTAATATTCCAGTGCAAACACAAGGTTTTGGAGTACCCTCTGAATTTAGTTCACATTTTCCATCACCACAATCACAGGCTATGAAAAAAGAAAGTATTAAAATGTTATTAGCTAAAATATATTCAAAAGACAGAGTAAGCTAAATTCGTTTTAAAAAAAACTAACATGTCTGAAGAATCTAAAATACTTCATGAACAGAGATAGCTTTGTAAATTAAAGATTTTTCTAAATCAACCATTTTACTTTTTGCACACATTTACCTTTACACTTTCCTCGGTAATCTTTTAATATTCCAGTACAGGCACATGGTTTTGGTGTACCATCTGAATTTAGTTCACATTTTCCATCTCCACAATCACAGGCTATGAAGAAAGAATGTATTAAAATGTTATTGGCTAAAATATATTCAAAAGACAGAGTAAGCTAAATTCGTTTTTAAAAAAACTAACGTGTCTGAAGAATCTAAAATACTTCATGAACAGAGATTTTGTAAATTTAAGATTTTTCTAAATCAACCATTTTATTTTTTGCACATATTTACCTTTACACTTTCCTCGGTAATCTTTTAATATTCCAGTGCAGACACATGGTTTTGGTGTACCATTTGAATTTAGTTCACATTTTCCATCACCACAATCACAGCCTAAAAAGAAGAAAAATACTGTCATATTTTGTCATTTAAATATTTCTGTACAAAATCTTAAATTACTTTTCTGGAAATCTCAAAACAAAATGATTAAATATTATAGTTTAAAAATCAAAAGAAAGGTTAAGTAAAAAGTGTTTAATGCATTTCAGTAATCAATGTATGTAACTCTGTCTTAAGCCGACCGGCCTGTGTAAGGGGCAGGGAACTGTCCTTGCATCAGAACGGTCCTGGGTTCGAATCCCGGGCAAGGCATGGATGTTTCTTTCTCTCTGTGTGTTATATGTCCTTTCCCCTTTGTGTGTGTGAATGTGATTCTCCCTATAAGCGTGTTTGTGGATGTGTGAATGTTGTGGCAGAAGTCAAATTCTTGGCCATAGATGGCGCCACTGAAAAACAAGAAAAATCGCACTGCCTGAACAGGCATACGACAAAAAAAAAACTCTGTTTTTTACACTTACTTTTACATATCCCGTTATATTTTTGTTGTTTTCCTTCACAGACACAAGGTTTTTGGTTCCCATATACATCTAGTTCACATAGTCCATCGCCACAGTCACATTCTAAAGAGAGAGAAAAATTGAAAATTATTTATGAAATCTGAAATTTGGGTTGTAGATTTTTCAATAAATTTTTTTGTCGAGCTACAAATCTGAATCGTCAGAAAAATTCACAATAATCTTGTAAAGTTGAATAGCAGAAGTTGCAACAGCAAAAAATTTAGTTATTGAGGAAAATGAAATTACGTGAGATTTCTTCTTGATTTTATTTTCATAACGCTGATAAACGAAAACAACTCGTATTTTTGCTTTATGTCATGTATAAATCTGGTGCTCCATAAATAAATGTTTTAATATAGATATATTTGGTTTTACATCCCGTGTTTTCCCTGCTATACGATATATATATATAAGTAAGTTCGTATTAGTCTTTCCGACAATCACCGTAAATTATAAATAAATTTATAGAAAATTGCAATTTTTTTTTCATATCAGATACAGAAATAAATTTTTATTCTAAAATACACTTCAAAGGAATACGGAATTTTATTAAAATGAAGTAATACATTTATGATTAAAAAATACTAAGTCCTTTCCGTCTTATACATTATATCTATTTGTTAAGTCTTCTGACTTTTCATAGCAGAAACAAGATTTTTGTTTTAAATCTGAATCAATTTCATATTCCCCATCCCCGCTGTCATAGACTCTATTTTGATTTGATAAGATCTTTCAGAGATAGGAAAGTGATTGATATAAATTATTATATTAATTAATTCAATAAATAATTAATAAAAAAGTATTAATTATTTATTGAAGTAGATTATTTATTTAAAAAAAATTTTTAACCCAGTTCTGATAAATAACTGAAATTTAAGAAAATAGTAAATTTATAAGTTTTATATCTGTCAAACGTTCACAATTGCATATGTACAGTGCGCAAAATAAAAAACAGATCACCCTTAATAACTTTTGATTTATTGATCAGATTTTATCGTTTTAGAACTCATTCTAAATGATTCAAGGTCTGACTTCAAATAAGCTGATTAATTAGTGTAGGCGATATTTTAAATTACGAAAGTGAACACAAAACGTGCTTTCTTTGAATGAACGTACCTTTTACTCGATGAACTCAGATTTCTACACCAATAGGGGGTGGCCGCAATTTAAGAAATATGTTCCCAATATTTTAATCAAGAGAGCACTTCAAAGTTTCGTACTTTAATGTTCATTTTGCTTTTTGCGTATTTTGCTATATCTCGAGAATTTTTAAATCGAATTTTAAAATTTTCGCACATAATTATAAAATTCCTTTGGAGAGATAATCTCATCTGAAAAATAACTTTCGGAAAATATTTATTATTTTTTATTGTTTTATTTAAAAATAGTCGAAAATATTTTGAATTGTAAAGTATACAATTCATTTTAAAGAATGTAATTTTATGTTGCAAAATTCAATTTAGAGCAAAATCGGTCGAAGAGTTCCGGAAAAATAAAATTTCAGGTATCTGTCTTATTTGTAATTTATTATTATCAGGAACTATTCGACCGATTTTGCTCAAATTTTGTATTTTGCTATGTAAAATTACATTCCTTAAATGACACATTACAATTCAAAATTTTTTCGATCATTCTTAAGTAAAATAATAAATATTTACTAAAAGTAATTTTTTGCGTGGAATTATCTTCGGATAAACGAATTTTATAATTGTGTATAAAAAACTTTAAATTCGATTAAAAAATTCTCGAGATATAGTGAAATACTCAAAAAAATAAAATTAACAGTAAGGAGTGAAAACTTTGGATGACTCTCCTGACTAAACTATTTGGACCATATTTCCCAGATTGCTGCTGCCCGCTATATTTTTACAGTCAGAAATCCGAATCCGTCGAAAAAAGGTAGGTTTATTTAGAGAGAGTAAGTATTTGAGCCTTTAAGATTGAGTAATAGAGCGTGAAAATTCAATCATTAGATCAAAAGTTATTCAGGGTGATCTGTTTTTTTTCGCACACTGTATACTATACACTTTTACATTTCCCATTAAATTTTTTTTACTACCCACAGCAGATACAAGGGCATGGTTTTCCATTTACGTCAAGCTCATATTCTCCATCCCGGCAATCACAAGTTATGAAGAAATTATTTTTAAAATAAATTGATTTGCTGAAATCTTTCGAAGATTGAAATAAATTTATTTTAAGAAAAAAAAATCCCCATCTTCACAGTTACACTCTAAGAACCAAAATCTTATGATGTTTGTAAAGCAATTGTCAGTGAAATTTTTAAAAAAATATATTTTTAGGTTAAAAAATATCTTCAATCTAAGAGCTATTTAAGAACCTTAAAGCAAAACTAAATGAATTTAGTATAATGGTCAAATTATACACTTAATTGTAACAAATTAATAATTTATAGTGTAGCTTTATTTTAAATTTGTTCATCATGGTACCAGGGAGCTTCATCGCAACTTTTATAGGCGAGACCAGAATGCCATCTCCAGGTCTATCAGTGAACATTAGAGATCTCTACTTTATTCCAATAGAAAAAAAAAGGTTTTAAGCTTTCCAGACCAGATCTTTTCCCTAACCTAATTCTATTATTAAACTTTATTAGAAAGACAAATTTCCTGGTTCACGGTTGCTAAACAACGGAGATCAGAAACAACAACAATAAGTTTGGTCTTACTTTTACACATTCTATTAAATTCTTTTAGTTTCCCAAAGCATTCACAGGGTTTGGGTTTACCATCAGCGTCAAGTTCACAAACCCCATCTCCACAGTCGCACTCTGAAAACAAAAATAACATGCGATATTATTATAAAATACTTTTCAGTGAAGTTTAAAATAATATTTTTAATATTATATTCTGCTTTTGAAGAGTTTTTTCTTGAGCTTTTGGCGAAACTAAATGAATTTAGAGTAATGATCTAATTAGTCATTCCATTGTAACGAGTGAATTATTTATTGAAAATCTATATGTATAATTTGTGTATGGGCGAATCTCAGAAATCATTAACCTATATGTCTTCAAACTTTTCTTATAAATATATAACATAATAAGCGAAAATTAATTCTAATAAAATTACAGGAATAATTATGCATTACTAACTTTAAGATACGTACAGTTTTGATCGCGAGTAGCTTGCTTTTGGTTTTCATTTCTTACTTCAATCCTACATTTGACAACTTTTCATGAGTGTCGCTTAGAGTGTTTAGCATACTTTTTATTTTTTTTTTTTTCAGTATGCATTCTGTTTAAAAGAAACTGAAAATCACTAAAAACGTAATTTAGTTGCTCAGCTGTAGTATCATATTTTCTTGAATGATATTTTTCGTGAATATTGACATTTGCAAACACTTAAAATTTATCGCCAAATTTTGGCACGTCAAACCGTAAGCATCGAAAACTGAAAAAAAAGTTATATAATCCAATTCTGCGAGTTTTATGTTAGTGATATTCCAAAAGCTTATTTAGAGTAGAACAAACTTGTATCATTATTATAGATAAATATTTTTATTTTCAGATCGAATTTATCACAAACTGTCATTCGGTGAGGTTATAGTTACGATGTCAAGACCGTAATAAGACCCAGATCTAAAAAGTAAATGTTAAAATCAATCAAAATTTTGATCACACGTTTGTCATTGCCTAATTTATTTTCTGTGTTGTGTGCATCGCATTGCGTGCATCGCATTGCGTTGCACCCGAGTAAAGTTTTCGATCTATTCTCTAGGTTGTCCAGACAGTAATCCTGTCAAACCGTAACCTCAGGATTAATTAACTGAATTTAACATAATAAAGGCATCAAAATTTTCGATGTTCACGATTATTTTCTGATATTTTATACATTTTCAAACAATTCTGGAGGTGTAAAAATAGTGTGCCTATTATTTTTTATTATTTTTTTTATTATCAAAAGTTAAAGGTTTTAGAGATCTGCACATATACTTACTTATACACTTTTTATTAAATTCTTTTAATTTTCCAAAGCATTCACAAGGTTTGGGTTTACCATTCGAGTCAAGTTGACAAACCCCATCTCCGCAGTCACAATCTGAAAAAATTAACATATGATTTTATAGCAAAATAAATAATGCTTTTCTTTTTTTGATTTATTATTTTAAATGTTACTTACTTATTTTGTCTTTTTCTAAATTTGTAAATTAATGTCATTCTTTGATTAGAAGAGAAAAAGAAAATTATTCCGAAAAATAAAATAAAATGTAAAGACAATTTTAATTTTTAAAGTTTTTTCTTGGCATTTTATTTTCTGTTTCCTTACGTGATATTTATCACTGTGTTCTATTTTGTTTCCAATTTTTTTAAGTTTTCCTCGCACTATTGTATTGATATATTTTACTTTGGCTATATTGATACAATATTGAAAAGCACTCCTTTATGTGGATAGATTCGTGCGAGCAGATGAAGAGATTATATCTTGTTTTTTCGGATTTTTATTTTTAAAAAATTTTATTATGCTATTTAATTTTAATAATTTTCTTCTTCACTTTTCATTGTTCTGGAATTTTTTCCATGTTTTCTCGATAGCTTGAACTTATTTTATGAGTTCTACTTACTTGCAGCTTAGGCACAGTAAATAAAACTTCTTAATTTTCTTCATTTTCCTCCTTTTTCTTCTTGTCTTTTTTGCATTCATTTACTGCTCTCTCTCTCTCTCTCTCTCTCTCTCTCTCTCTCTCCCTCTCTTTATTGAGACAGAGTCTCACTCTGTT
>NC_092212.1:38119962-38152020 GCF_043381705.1 Parasteatoda tepidariorum | reverse complement strand
TATATATATATATATATACTTACTTATACATTTTCCATTGAATTCTTTTAACTTGCCATAACATATACATTTTGGTCTTCCATCTGCGTCGAGTTCACATTCTCCATCCCCACAGTCGCAAGCTATGTAGAAATAAAATAAATTATAATTTTTTTTAATATTTTTCGGAGAAAAGGGAGCATAAACAATTTTTGAAAAATTTAAAATCTTGTGAAGTAGTAAATAGAAATTGAATTTTAAGCAGTGAACATAGTAAGTATTTAAACTTACAATGCAAAGTGAAGAAATCAAATATATAAGTATATAATGCAAGATTTTTGTTACGAGGAATAATTTTCTATAAGAATATCGATAAATACAATTTCTCATAAAAACATTACGTTGATTCATTAATTTCAGTCTAATTTCTCTGGAAACATTTATGCCAACAAGAAATGCAATTAGAAATAAGTAAATAATTTTTGAACAGTTAATTGAAAGCAATTTTACTGAAATTATTGTAAATATTTTTTTTTTAATTTGCACCTGAACAAACCACAACATATCCATACTAGAAAATTCTATAGAAATTATCAAGGATGGAACTATTTTTAAAATCCGGTAGTCAGAAAAGAAATTGTGGTATTCGAACCATATATCTGATATTTTGCAAAGCTGCATCAAATTTCCAAAATTATATATTTCTCTAATTATTAGAGGAAAAATATGAAAGTTGTCTAAATTGTTATCATCGCGCTTAAACTGATATGAAAAAGTATCAGTAACTCCGTAAAAAGTATCGGAAGCCCAATTATTTTCAGAACCTGCAAAACCGTATCAGATTTTCAAACCTAATGTATTTTAAAAACTCATTAAGAAAAAATATGAAACTTAAAGCAGTTTTATTATAACCATCACATAATTTGACATGAAACAATATGAGTAACATTATACACTGTTCAAGAAAATTAGGGTAGCACATGGCTCCCCTAAATTTTTTGAGCACTGTAGTTCCATAAAAATTATCGATAACCCGCATAAGTGCAAAAAAAATTTATGTCTTTGAACCTTAACCCCTTGGGGACGGGTGATTCAGAAAAGCATTCGTACAAAATCAGAATCAAGTTGTAATGAAATAAAAAACGGTAACTTAAATGTAGTCGTTGATAATTTGACAGACTTACTTTACTTTTACTTTAATTATTGTTAGTTTAATCATATATATAATCAATGTTAATTCAAAGTATAACTAAATAGTTTTATTTTGAACATAGTAATGGTGATTTAAATAAATCAAACAATTATAACCCCGCCCACAAATAAACTGCTATAGAAATACTTTGATTACCAGTTTTATCTTTTTACCCTGGATGACACGTTTTTATGCTGGCACGTATTTGTGACAGTCCGCGCGAAAGGGTTAAAACAGCATTAGATTTCCAATTTTCAAAAAATGTGTGAAAAACAGTTTTATTTAACACCACCCAATTTTTCTAAATTGAAAAATAATATATAAAATGCAGTTTAATTTAATTTTAATTAATCTAATATAAAATTGAACAAAAGAAATAATACTGTGAAAAGACAGTGGTACAAATTAAAATTTTAAAATTATAGACATCTATTCTTATCATGATGAAATATCCATAGCATATTTCCAAACATTTAAAAACTAAATTATTATTATCCTCCTTAACACGTTTACGCCGAGGTGACCCACCGGTGGGGCACGCTAGATTGTCTCATCTTGGCAGCGCACCGGAGTAAAAACTGGTAACAAATAAATTTCATTTTTTAGTTTTTTTTCCAGGAATAATAAAAATCCATAACTACCAATTGTTTGTAACGGATGCAATTTTTACATTGAATTGCTTCTTCGCCGTGATAAATGTCCTTACAGTGAATTGTTATTGTTGAGAATAGATTAACTCCTCCCGAATATTATCTAATATTGAAATAGTTCTTCGACCAGTATTTTTTCTTTTCCGTCCCGCTTTCAGGCGCAACACCCGGCGTGAACGTGTTAATCCTTTTCTCAGTAAATCAAAATTGTTAATATAATCTGTAATCTTTTAATACTACCACCTTGAATTGAGTTCAGAATAAAATCTATTTTTAGAGATTTCCTCTACATCAGCATAACATATTAACATTAGCATTTTTCACATATTTGAATGCGTAAGGCTAAGAAAAAGTGCCTTGGCATTAAATTTCATCATTTAGTAGCATGGGTTCCTTAACTTTCCTTGGCGAAAACTATGCTAATGATACATGACACTTGCATTTTTGATTTCTTGTTGGACGAAAGTGTCTTGTGGGGTTTAGACTATTTTCAAATTTTTTTAAATTTAATAATTCATATATACAGTAAATATGATGAATCTTTTATACTTTGGAGCTCCATATATTCAAAAATAAAGTAATTGTTATTATTTATCAAATTTTATTCTTCACTATATTTGTTTATCCGCACACTCTGGACAATAATACGAATGGATAGTAATAATTTTCTACAATGATACATAAACATTCTTCAACCAACTAGTGTTAATCATCATCTTCAGAATAATATTCTACTAATATTGCCTTCCTCCAATTAACCCCTTGCACTAAGCTGAAATTCAGAACTAGCCGTGCCTAACTTATGCACCCGAATGTTCTCGGAACGAGACAAAGACAAGAGAGGTAGATAGAGGATTAAAGGTTAGGAGACAAGAAATCAAAGCTTAACCCCGTCTCACCCCTGTCAGGGGGCATCCGGGGAATACTGTAGACTCAAAGTGCGCTCTCGTGACTACTCAGCAAGAAAAAAGAGAATTCGCATAGGTAGGCTTGGTGACGATCCATGGCAACACGTTGGAATAATGGGCAAGAGTGGCAAATTCAACTCCAGGAAAAAACCTGGGGGATGTAGGTTGGGGGACGCGCAGCAGCCTCACCAAGATCCAAAGATTCCCTCTCCCCAACCAGAAGGTCGCAAAGAAGTAAAATACAAGACAAGAAGTAAAATACCTATTCATATATAGTCTGTCTAAGCTAAGAACTTCTCTCGCTACAAAATCTGAGGACGTCTGGTGCTATGGAAACAGGAATGGCGCATTTTAGGGAGGGTAGCTACACTCTAGGACTAACACAATAGACCGAAGAAAGAGATTCCCTTTCTCCCAGATACCCAAACCGAAATCACTCCAAAACAGTGACCCCACATCCCTACATGAAATAGTCATACCTCGTCACCATAGTCACCGCCACAGATCCAGATGAATGTCTGGAGAAGTTCTTATTTTAGACAAAACTATAAAGAAAAGAAGGAGCCCATTCAGACGTTCTTGTTTACCCCGAGATTAAGAACACGAGTACAGCTCGTGATACTCATGTTTGGCCGAAATGTCGATTACGAGCCAGACTCGTGATATTCACGTTTGACATGAAATTAAACAACGATCCTTACTTGTGACATTCAAGTTTGGTCTAAAATTTTCTTTACGAATCATACTCGTGAAGATAGTGCAAGTGGTTAATGGTAAATCATCCAACTTCTTCAGTCAGCATCTCCAACACCTTCAATCACCAATAATTTTCTAGACAATTCTCTTTTATTTTTATCTAGTATATTTTTTCAATAAAATTCATTTGAAAAAAATATTGAACGAATTCTGCAAAAAAAAAAGTTGTGTTGAGCTATTAATGTATTGAAATTTACTTACTTCGACATTTTCCGTCGTGAAGTTTCATTTTCGCATCACAACTACAAGGTTTGGGTATGCCATTTTCATCAAGTGTGCACTTAGCTACCCCACAATCACACTCTAAACGAAGAAAATTATCACTATTATTGTAAAGTAAATGACTAATATATTACCCAATATAGTAATCGAAGATTAGTTTGTTCAGAAGCCAAAATTAGTTAATATAAACTACAATGTTTGTGAAATTCGCAAACTAAGTTTTCTGTTCTTAAGGAGCTAAAGCAGAAACATTTAACAAACAAAATTATTTTTAAATATTTAGTAAAGCTCCCGCATGTTCATGCACAGTTATATACACAGCAGTTTAAGTTAATTTATGTGTAGTGGAGGGCAAATTCATTTTAATTATTATTCATGAAAATTTTAATACATTACCTTTGTTACCACTAGTAAAGATATTTTTCAAACAATGGAAATTCTTTAGTAGTCAATTTTCATGGTACATAAAGTAGAATGTTGATCATATTGTTTTCGGTTACTCATCAGTACGTATTGTGCTCATCATCATCATATATACAATATTTATCTGGGTAGCCACTATCCAGAAAAAATTTTAAATCTGGTGAAGAAATTCGATGAAACGAACTGTTTCATTTAATTGTTATAGATCGAAATTATTTGTAAACTAAATATCTGCGTTACTATCCATCACCTGAGTTTCTAAAATTGCAGAGAACTTCGAGCATATAAAATTTCTGATATATGAAAAAATTATGAGCACTTTTTAAATTTTTCCAGACTGTGGCCACTCCTTATTTACCTGGCCACGTGAAACCATTTATAGGCCTTTTTCAAAGTTGCAAACTGCATCGTTTTCGGCAGAGGTTCTGATAAAATGGATCGTTTAGGGCTGTTTGTACCTCGGAAATGCGGAGAAGCTGGTAGTGAAACCATTTCATTTCTAACTTCTTTGCTAAGAAAAACTGCTCTTGATCACCGAGACTTATTAACAATTTCTTTATACCTTAGAATACAGTCTTGTATATACGTCTAATAAAAATAAAAAAGTCTTCGTATCCGAGTGCCTCAATTTTTCGCGAAAACCAACTCTATAATAAATAGTTTTACTATAGTGATGCCAACTGCTCCGGACACGCCAAAATAATTTTAAAAAAAACGGCAAATAACTACAAAGTAACTGTTGCAAATATTTCACTATTTTTGCCTTCTTTTTAAAAGGTTTAGCATGACATAAGTACTATAGAGTGGTGAATTATATATGCCTACGAATTATTTAGAAATAGTGGGGGATAAAAATCTGCAAAATTGAATTTATTCAAACACGAATCACAATTGATGAACTACCACTTTAAAATATATATGTGCTGTCCAGAACAAGTTGGCATCTTGCCAACTTGCTCCGGACAGCACACTTGAAAGCACACTCCGGGCAGGACATTTTGAAAACACTGCTTCATAGTTTCCTTCAGTAGGCAGCGTCATCTGTTCAACGGACTTTGAAACTTTCAGCATACCCTATATTATTATCATTCAATTTCTTTTAAATGATTTTTCGATTTATTGGTCATTTTTGCGACAACTGGCATTAAAAATTAATTTAAAATATTTATCTTGAAACAATAGATGGACTATAGACTATCAACCGGATTCTTAACGCGGAATTAAAAATTATTACAGGGTATAAGATAAGCTAAATGCACTTAGTCTGCTTCTTTACCCGTTTTGTCCCAAATTTATATATGGAAATGATACAAAACAGTGGTTTTATGGAAAAAGTGGTTTAATATATTATCGAAATTAATTCTATATCTAATCAGAAGTAATTAAACCATCATGGTATCTGAGAATCTTTTAATTCACCCTGATAAATGAAAATACTGAAAAAAGTTTCCCGCCACAATGAATGTCTTTGAAAAAAGGAACTGTCCTAAATTTATGTCTTAACTCTTAGAAGAATTCTTAACTCTCAGCTTCTTAAGTCTCAGAAGAATTCTTATATTAACTTGCAGTATTCTTGGAGGAAGACAAGAAATTATGACTCTAAATTAAACAATAACTATATAAAAAAATTAAACTATGAAATTTAGAGACCTAAATTAAAAATAATTTATAATTTATTTATTTAATTCTTTTTAAATAATACAAACGTTACCTTTAATTTATCTTACGTAATTAGGGAGTTTAAGGAATTAATTGTTTTATTAAAATTGATGTTTTTCGGACTAGATTCTTATTTTAATATTATTAATTATTACAGCATTCATTTTGCCAAATCTTCAGGTTTCGCCAATCTGAGCTGGCGTAGGTAAATAATAACAATATTTTCATGTTTTCCAACTAGAAAGAGGTTCCAGAAATATTTGGCTACAAACAGCTGACGAGTAACTATAGAAAACCTGACTTTTGGCAGGAAACTAAAATAACAAGCGAGTGAATGTGATGACTCGAACCGTTTAAATTTATTTTAGAAAAATATGGATTTCAATTGAAAGCTTGCGGAGAAGAAATATTCTAAAGACATAATCTTTTTCCCCTTAAAGATTGATTAATTTTCAAGAAAACGGTCATAGAAGTGTCTATTTTTCTTATTAGTGCTATGTGATTAGTGCTGACATCTAGTTTAAAATAAACTAACTATCTACAATTACTTTAAAATGGTACTGCCATCTGGTGTGTAAAATGGGAAATAAAATGTTTTCCAGGCAAAAGAATGAATTAGTTTTATTCTTATTGGCGCGTTACTACTGACACTCCAGCCCAGAAATTTCACGGGAGCGAGAAGTAGAGAGCGAAACCTCACCCCGTCATTTTCACGGGAGCGAGAAGTCATTGCCAACGTAACCTTTTTTTTTTTTTTTTTAAATACTCAAATTCACTAAAATATATAATAAAATCACTCTATTTTACGATTACAGACCTTCCCGTTCTAAGTAAGGATAACGGATTAATTATGGATAAAAAAAAAAATTTGGAAATATTACCGACACAACGATCGTCATGGAGTATGTGTTTTTTGGGGCATCTGCATATTTCCTTGCCACCTATAACTCTGCATGTACCTCCAATACATTTTCTTTTCTCACAGCGAACCTCTGAAAAAAATGTAAGATTAATAATGATTAATATAATCCTAAATTAAGAAAACAAATCATATTAGAAAAACTGAAAACAAATATTTCATTATTGAAATCGACTGTTAGATAGTTAAATTTTATTAATATGATTATAAATAGCAAGGAGATATAATAGTGAGCGAATATATTTATCTTACCTTTACAAATATTAGTTTTATTATCGAGGACTTGATATACCTCACAAGAGCAAATAGCTTCTTCCAGCTGAATGGCGTAGACGCAAGTACCATTAGCACCTTTACAGTTTTTGTATTTACCACTCACGCAGTCCACGACCTCCTCACAATATTCTCCATCTAATCCCCGCTTGCAAGCGCAACTCCTATGTGTCCCAGAATCCTTGCAAATGCCACCATATGCACATTCTGCATCTGCTTCACAGTTCCCTGAAATACAGAATACGGTGTTTGTGTTTATACATATATATATTCAAACTCACCCATTTTTCCTAATTTGACGGAAGATTTTTATTTTTAGATTCAAGTACAGAACACGGTGTGTGTGTTTATAGATATATATTCAAACCTACCAATTTTTCCTCATTTGGAGCAAGATTTTTATTTTTTGATTCAAGTACAGAACACGGTGTTTGTGCGTGTTTATAGATATGTATTCAAACCTACCCATTTTTCCTAATTTGAAGGAAGATTTTTATTTTTAGATTCAAGTACAGAACACGGTGTGTGTGTGTATATAGATATATATTCAAACCTACCAATTTTTCCTAATTTGAAGGAAGATTTTCATTTTTAGATTCAAGTACAGAACACGGTGTGTGTGCTTATAGATATATATTCAAACCTACCCATTTTTCCAAATTTGAAGGAAGATTTTAATTTTTAAATTCAAGGACAGAACACGGTGTGTGTGTTTATAGATATATATTCAAACTTGCCAATTTTTCCTCATTTGGAGGAAGATTTTTATTTTTAGATTCAAGTACAGAACACGGTGTGTGTGTATATAGATATATATTCAAACCTACCAATTTTTCCTAATTTGAAGGAAGATTTTTATTTTTTGATTCAAGTACAGAACACGGTGTTTGTGCGTGTTTATAGATATGTATTCAAACCTACCCATTTTTCCTAATTTGAAGGAAGATTTTTATTTTTAGATTCAAGTACAGAACACGGTGTGTGTGTGTATATAGATATATATTCAAACCTACCAATTTTTCCTAATTTGAAGGAAGATTTTCATTTTTAGATTCAAGTACAGAACACGGTGTGTGTGCTTATAGATATATATTCAAACCAACCAATTTTTCCAAATTTGAAGGAAGATTTTAATTTTTAAATTCAAGGACAGAACACGGTGTGTGTGTTTATAGATATATATTCAAACTTGCCAATTTTTCCTCATTTGGAGGAAAATTTTTATTTTTAGATTCAAGTAGTAGGGAAATTCATGTTTGTTTCTTCCATTCCATAGTTGGATATATAAACTTAATTTTCATGGCTTTCCTTACCATTGCAAATAAAATCATTCTCTGTGAAAGTTAGCACAGACGAAATGTGGTATTTGAACTATTTTGTTAGCGATTTACTAGAGAGAAGGCTGGGCAAAAATAATTCTTTACTTTATTTCATTTAACACTAACTAATTTGATCTAAAAATCATGGAAGTATACTGAAATTAAAAGGGGATTAGTTATATCAAAATTGAAAAGTGAAACCAAAAAAAAATTCTGTTACATTAAACATAGCCATATCAATGCGATAACTTCATATTATTTTCCCTAATTAATAAAAACTCCGGAAATACTGATTGGTAACAAACTTTAGAACACTTCTGTACTAACTTTATGTGAATAATATTTTTTTAGGCAGCAAATATTTTGAAAGATTTTACATGCCAAAAATGTGGACTTCTTTCATTAACCCTGGTGCCACTAACATTTTTTTAAAACTGCTGCGAATACGTAGTAGCTGGTGTCTCGGTTAAACTATGCTCTTATTTCAGATTTAAAGATATGTATAAATACAAGTAATATATTGTTCTACATAGATCTTACATTCGCAAGCAATCCTTAAATTATTTTTTAAATTTAATTTATGATAAGTAAACGCTTTTGTTATTACTTTTTTCTCTGTATTGAAGAAAAGGAATTATTTTAAAAAGATGCTGACATAAATAGGTTTATTGTGAACATCTTAACTCCATGGAAAATTAATGCAAATTTATCCAAACTTAGGTGAAATGTTGACCTTGGTAAAACAAGAAAATGATTAGAGTTACGTAATGGTCGCTATGTTAATATGTACCACTATCAGTAATATGAGAAATAAATTACATTAATTTTTGAAAACTCTTGTAATGGTGTTACTGTTTTCATTAACCTAAGTGTAACAAAATCCTGACAACATTCTTTTAAAATATTAAATGTTACTTCAGTTGAAATTATTCCGGTTAATAATTGGAAAATCAATTGTTGCATCTCCACCACTTAAAGAATATTAATTAAAAATGGCAAAACAAGGCTGCTATCTGTCAAAATACATTGCCTTTGTCATAAATTTACTCTATAAAGCAACTTACCACCTCCAGCATGCATTTCCTTAAACTCTGCAATTTCATTTAATCCATTTAAATATTTTTCTCCATTTTTCTCCAATTTAAACGCATTTATTGAAACAATCACAGAAAACAACCACACTTTTAAAACCATACTAACAGCCATCACGTTTTCAACTAAAATGTGCTTTATCCTTACTTCTACATTCCGTGAGAAATTTCACAATAAATAAATTAACAAATGAAACAACTTTACAAAAATTGTGTTGAGGAAATCAACACCATCTAGACTAAAATAAATATCGAGTTTAGATCAAAGACGTAACCAGTGAAAAAATTAAGATAATGTTAACCCTTTAAGGACTGCTTGAAGTGTTTCATTGTGATAGAAAACGGGAAAACAGCTGATAAGAGATAACAGAGATATCTTACAGAAAATTCTAATTTCAGTTTAGTTCTGACACGAGAAATATTAATCTCTCACCCCTCTAATTCAAACAAACTTTACATCATTCAAATCACAATGGTGATAAAGGAGAAGTGAAATGTAGCCCGAAATATATTTTCAAACCAATCAGGTGAAGAAATAAATTTTTCAATTGTTGTTATCTTTCAAATGAAATCTATGTCCGGGTGTACAAAATAAAACGATGTTTTGAAAAATAAATTAAATAAAATCCGAAAAGATACATTTATACTTTTTGGTATTTTTTTCTTTCTTAGGAAACAATATATTTAATACTCTCTCTCTCTCCAATTACTACGGAATTATGGTAATTTCAAAAAGTGCTTTTCCTTGTAGCAATTGTTATGTATTAGAATCCGAAGGATATAGATAGAATATATAATTTTTTTCAGCGCTATATATAAATTCAACAGTGCTTCTTAACAGATTTAATGATTTAATTCTAACGCACTCATTTTAACGAAAGGAAATTTAAGTACTATTATTAATTTATAATTGGAATTAGTTATCAAATTTAAGTTTATGGAACAATATTTGTTGTCCGAGTGGTTAGCGTGCCTGACTGTGGAGCCGATGGTTGCGGGTTCGAATCCTGCCCAGGGCATGGATATTTCTTTCTCTGTTCTATGTCCTTTGTGTGTATGATTGTGCGAATGTGACCCGCCCTATAAGCGGGCTTGTGGTTGTGTGGCGTGAGCGACGCTGCTCCACCGCCGTGGCTTCTCCACAGGTGCCCACTGGGTAACGAGAAGAGAGTAGCAGTTCTGGCATTCCTGTGGCCAATGGGCCTACGTCCCAAGTGACCGCCATTAAATATATATATATATATTTGTCGTAATTGGAATTAAATTTTATGGGTTCTATTGCATTTCTTTTATTTTTTAGTCTATGAAAGTACAGAAATTGAGACTTTCCATAATTTATCATACGTTACAAAATATATTACATCCCACTCACGACAGAATTTTTTAATTCTTGCTGATACAAGTCAACAGTTTTTCAAAATCCACGAAATGCTTTTAAGTTTAAAAGTATCATGTTTTCACCAACAGGGAGGGGAAAAATATTTTTGGAAAAAATTTTGTTCCTATGATTAGATTTTTACGTTTTAAGTGCTTTCGTTAATAAATCGAATACTCTGACTAAACCGATTGTTTGTTCGATGAATTTGGATTATTTGTTTTTCGTTTTTTCTTTTAGTTTATTTAGGCTTAATAATTTTACTTTTTGCGTATTCCATGCTATCTCGAAAAATGTTTAAGCGAATTAAAAAAGCATTCATTCACAATTATAAAATTTGTTTAGAATGAATTTACAATGAATTTTTTTTTTCGTAATTTGTTATTAATTTATAATAATTTGTTTAATAATGGTTAAAAGAATTTTGAAAACCAAGACGTGCAAACTCATGTATAATTTTAAACTATGGGATTTTAAATGACACCGTGCAAAATTTGAATGAAGCCGGTTGAAGAGTTCTTGAGAAATGCAAATTTAATAATATTTCTTTTTGAAAATTTGTAACTCAGAAACTGTTTGATCAATAATGTTCAACTTTGGATTTTAAAATTGCACTGTTTAAAATTATGTAATTACATTTATTACATTTTAGTTTTAGTATTACATTTTAGTTTTCTTCCAATTATAAATAACAAACAATAAGAGATAATCATTTAAAATTAATTTTTACATTCCGTTTTATTTGGATAAAATGCAACAGAATGCTATCGAGGATTAGTGGAAGCCTTTGGAGAAAATGCTTTACCATATAGGACAGTAGCACGATGGATTTAAGCATCTCGTCTTTTTTCGTCATTAAGCCTTTTCACAACATGCTTTAGAGCGATGGAAACGAAACTCCTCACTTTAACGCCACGCAACAACTACCCTTCTAAGCAAATCGACNTAATAAATCATTATGGGAATGACAAACAGAATAAGTTGGCTGATTCTTTTGTTGTTTTTACGTAATTAATTTGGCATACTACAAAACATTTAAAATAGAACACTCATACTTTTTGGGAGAGGAAATTAAATACAAGTTGTTTCAATCTCACTGTAAAAACTTCCGGATCAAATTATGATTAAAAAAATGTTACGGAAAAAAAGAATCTGGTATACTGTAATTTTTACAGTATAATTTGGAGATAAATAGTAACCTGTAATTTTTACAGTAATAATCACTCCAGTAAATAAGCAATATTGTAAAAATTAAATTACTATATTTCACGGTACAAATGGAGTTTATGGATGGTGCTTCCAAAGTGCAGATACATAGTATTAAAGTCGTACATGGTGACATCATAGACTGAGAAACAGCCCATTTGATGTGTCACACATAGAAACAAGAATAAGATTTAGAACCACGAGTATGAGGATGTATTTATGAGGTATGTATATATGAGGATATATATATATATATATACAGAGAGAGAGAGAGAGAAAAGCTATAGATAGCAGCATAAAGTGCGTAACGTATTGCTTACCTTAAAATAAACAATCTTCCACAATAAAGGTTGCGTTTCCCCCTTTCAAAAAAAGGCGAGTTTTAAAGTTTTCTAGACACGAGAAGGGGGAAATTCGTGGAGTGCCTCACATTTCATAGGCGCTTTTTGACATAAATATTATCATAGAATATTTTTTTCCAAACATATACAAGATTGCCTAGGCATGGTTCTTGAATGCAGTTCTAGTGGCACCATGCAAAATAAAATAAATAAATAAAAACTTTGTTTAGAAAAACAAAATATTAAACTAGAGAAAATAAGCTATATAAAAACATTTCTAGAAAATAAGCTATGAAAAACATTTGATTAACAGCAAAGTAACTCGTTAAATTATTAGATTTAAAGCAGCTCTAAAAAATTATAATAATGGAATAAAAATTTTATCTTGTCCATTTTCGGGAAATAAATTGGAAAAAAATATCTATATTTGAATTATTTAAATAAAAATCTAACTAGTTTCAGAGCTATCTACCTTCTTAGAGATTTTGCAGAAATAGAAAACTTGTAGGGTCCCTCGCAACTTCTGGCGATGGCCCTGTATCAATTATATAAATAAAAACCTGATCTTTTCTTTTTTTGAAACTGTACAAATATGGCTTAAAAACAATTTAAACATTATTTTTTAAAAAAGCAGAAAAATATATTTTCGGCAAGATAATTGAATTACAATTTTTGCCTAGTATTTTGGAACAGGCCTTTGGAAGTAACCTGTTATTTTTATAACAGGTATGATTCAATAACAGGTGCAAAATAACTGTTCTAGAAAGCATTAGCCATCTCTAGTTCTTTCTAACTTTACTCATATTCGAATTCCGCACAATTTCTTACTTTCATTTGACCTTTCTTCAATTTATATCCAGATTCACAAAATAATTGATAACTTAATTATTGTCATATTGAGATAAGGATTTTTACTGCATTCTCTTTAGCTTACAAAAATTATCCTTGAAACCGAATTTCCTAAACATTTGAAAATTAGGCGAGTCTGCTGTTGCCATTCCCGCGAGGCAGCACCAGCTAGATCAAATTCATGAACACTGGCAAAATCAAGAGCCTATGTGATTTGTTGAAGCTGGATTGAACATGCACTTTGTACGTGTAGTAAAAACCAGGCTCACAGACTCGAAGGTCAAACATTTCAAATGTCTGCTAATGAGTTGTGAAGTAGCAGTAAGTCTCCCTAAATATATAGGGCATCCACTGGTGACTAGGCTAAAAAAAACTGAAAGGAATTTCCTAAAACAAATTAACATTTAGTACAAAAAACGAAAGTCACCTATTTTTGGCAATGGTAGAAAAATACTCGCCTAAAGCATCACTCGGGAAACTTGATTCTTCTAAGTCATTCATTCTACTGAATTTTTTCGAGAGGTGAATGTAACCCTGAATTTATAAAATAAATAGAATCTAATAGTAAGACTTTCTCATTGGAAATAACTTCTATCATTTTTTACGAAAGAATTTCCACCAAATAGATTATTAATGGATGTTTTGCTTTTTGCGAAATACTTTCCTATATTTATCTTCCTTTCATTTATTCTAATACTATTATTATAAATTTCATCCTGCAAAATTCATAAATTTCCAATAAAAAGTACAAAAAAAGTTGTATTTTGTTGTAAATGCAAAATTGTAGTAAATAATATTTTTTTAAATTGGTAATTGACTGATATTTTATGCGTAAAACTTATATCTTTTTTCTTAAGAAAATATGTTGAAAGCTTTTTTTAATTTTTATACATTTAATGAACAGCTGGAACATTGGAAAGAATTTTTGAGTATATACATTTCTTTTTAAATTAAATTTGCACTTACCAATACAGTCTGAATCCTTTTCTCCTTTTTTGGCATCATCTTTTGGTTTGAAACCATCCTTACATTCGCAGGTGAAATCATGACCATACGACATACATTTGGTATTTTCTCCAGTACAGTCATTCTCTTTGCATTCATAAATCATTTCTAAAAATACAAAGATATGTTTGCGAAATTTTAACAAAAATGCAGAAAACGATATCCTTTAATAATTTAAACTGTTTAAAATTAAGAGTCATACTAATTATGCATCTCTTCCGTAAGGAAAGCATGTAAAAGCTTTTGTTTCCTTCTTAAAATCACTTTTTGTTGGAAATATTTATTCTAGGGTCATTAACTAAAACATTGGAATTTTTGAGTGTATACATTTCTTTTTAAATTATATTTGCACTTACCAATACAGTCTGAATCCTTTACTCCTTTTTTGGCATCAACTCTAGGTTTGAAACCATCCTTACATTCGCAAGTGAAATCATGACCATACGACATACATATGGTATTTTCTCCAGTACAGTCATTCTCTTTGCATTCATAAATCATTTCTAAAAATACAAAGATATATATGCGAAATTTTAACAAAAATTCAGAAAACGATATCCTTTACAAATTTAAACTGTTTAAAATTAAGCGTCATACTAATTATGCATCTCTTCCGTAAGGAAAGTATGTAAAAGCTTTTGTTTCCTTCTTAAAATAACTTTTTGTTGGAAATATTTATTCTAGGGTCATTTGCTAAAATATTGGAATTTTTGAGTGTATACATTTCTTTTTAAATTAAATTTGCACTTACCAATACAGTCTGAATCCTTTTCTCCTTTTTTGGCATCATCTCTTGGTATGAAACCATCCTTACATTCGCAGGTGAAATCATGACCATACGGCATACATNATGATTGTGAGTGTTGTGCTGAATAAGAATGTGGTAAATAATGGCGCAGACCTGGCTCTTCTAAACTTGCAGGAGCGTCTCGTGGATATTCACTTTCTCCAGAGAAAGGAGTACCAGGCAATCTAGGTAATTTATAGGGCCGAGGACTTTGATGTGATGTTTGCGATTGAGAAGAAGGATAGCTTGACTGATACTGATTAGTATTTTCCCTGTTTTTCTGCCGATAATCGGTTTCTCCGGAGAACGGTGGGGCAGGCGAAAGAGATGGATTGCTTACTAAAGGTCTTTGGGCTGGAAAATGCGGTTGTGAATAGCCATGTTTAGGTGGTTTTCCTTGAGGCGATGTATGAAATTGTGTGGATGGATGGCTTGGTTTATATCGATCAGTACTGTCGTGGTTTTTCTCACGATAATCGGTTTCTCCGGAGAACGGTGGGGCAGGCGAAAGAGATGGATTGTTTGCTAAAGGTCTTTGGACTGGAAAATGTGGTTGTGAATAGTCATGTGTAGGTGGTTTTCTTTGAGGCGATGTATGAAATTGTGTGGAAGGACGGTTTGATTGATATCGATCAGTACTAGCGTGGTTTTTCTGACGATAATCGATTTCTCTGGAATAGGATGAAACTGACGAAGGTGGTAGATTTCTTATTAAAGGCTTTTGAGTTGGAAAATGAGATTGTGAATAATCATGCTTTGGTGGCAGTTCTTGTTTATACTGACCTTGGCTGTCTTGGGAGTTTTGATAATTACTTTCTTTAGAATACGACGCTCCAGATGAATGTGGATAATGAAATGATGATGGTGTTTCAGAGTTTGGCGAAAATGATGAAGGATGAGTGTAAGTAACGGGTCTATGTTCATTAGAATTTATTACATTATAATTTTGTTCTTTTGCATTTGTGATAACTGGACCAGATAACGTTTTATGAGAAGTAGGTCGATTATAAGGATTTATGTGAGGACCTGGTGCATAATGATTCGGTTCAGAATTAAATTGGGGTTTTCCCTTATATACATTGTCTTTTTCAGAAAACGGTAGTGGCTTTTCATTTGCAGTAACGGGTCCAGAAACAGTTTTATAAGGGGGTGCCCCGTTTTGTTGTAAATTAGGATGTAATTCAGGCCCTGCCTCTTGATGGTATGATTCAGAATTAAAATGTTTGTTTTTCCAATTACTAGTTTCCTTTAGAGGGGAAGAAAATGATGATTTTTGGTAATGTCGGTGAGGTCTCGCTGGTGATAAATTTGGAGGATTTGATTCAAATTGACTTGATGGGTTTGCATAACTATTTTCTTGATATTTTGCGTTTCCAAAATAAGGTGCAGAGTGTTTTGATAATTGCGGATTGCGCATTGCTGGCTTTTGGTTTAGTGGATGAGATTGGTAAGAAGGAGGGTTGTAAGTTTTCGGGATATCTTTTTCGGAATTGCTTGCATCATTATTTCGATTATAATCAACTTCCTGAGAAAAAGAAGCAGCTGGCGATTGTTCATAATTGTAAGGGGGATCTTGATTAGAAGAAAGAGGAGGTGATGAAGGATACTTCTGATGTTCTAAATTATATTGGCTAGATGGTATGTCTCTACCTCTTTCATCATGAAGGTCTTCTGCAGAATTTGAAGAGTAGGTTGGAGAATAGGAACCCTCTGGTACACTATTAGGGTGTGAATGGGAACTGTTTGGAGAAGGTGCATGATAATAGGAATCAGATTCATACGGAGCTGAGTTGGAATTGACTTCCCCTGAATATTGGGAATTTGGAGTATGAGTTTCAGAATTTCCAAAACCATATTTATAATTTTTCTTATCGCGTTCGTCTTCCTTGGAATGGGAATTAAATGAAGAAGGCTTATAACTGTTTGATTCTGGTCTATCATAGTTATCGTTGTAGTTATGTTGGTGGTTCTGATCTACATTTGAACTAGATAAAGTTGGCTTTTTAGAAGGTATTTTTGATGGTGGCTTGTTCAATTTATGACTACTTTCAAAATTTTTAAAAACATTCTTATAATTAGATTTTGGTGGAGCGAATTTTATTAACGCTTTTGAAGATTTTGTTTTATTTACATGAGCAATTTGATAAAAGCGATTTCTTCCTAAATCAGCACCCTTAGTGAAAAACACACTGGAAAAAGGCACTATTTTTACTGCTTTATTAGGTTCGTGCGAGTTTTGACTACTTTCCTCATCTTCGTCGTCATATACTGTATTATGAGAAGAATATGATCGTTGTTCAACTTGTGGTAGAAAATTTGATTTTGATTCTTGCTGTGATGTGGTGACAGACTGCAATCTACCACTTTTAAGAGGTTTGTACCCTTCAGAACTACTTCTAGAATTGTTCTTTAAATCTGAGTAATATTTAATGGGATACAATCGAACTGGTTTTTGTATACTCTGAGAATGTTTAAGATCCAATTTGTTTGGAAAATTGGGATCTTCGGACCTCAAATTGTTTGCTGATCTATTAGAAGTGCGTTCATGAAATGGTCCGTTTTTGCGAAATTCCAGCGGAGACTCGGAATACAAGTCTGCAGAGTTTGAAAACACACCTGTATTGCTGTCTCCATTATCAGAGGAAAAGTTGCTTCCGAATTGATTAGAAGAATTAGGATGTTTGGAGGTAACATTCTGGCCAGCTAAACTTATTTGCATCAATTTCCTAAAGAAATCGTTTCTATTAGATATTAATTTAGATTTCGCATTGCTGTTTCCTAATTTGGCACTTATAAGTTGATTTTGTGTATAATTTGGTATAGTATCATCATAATCATGTTCCTTCTTTAAACCATGGAAGTCACTTGTTTCTGGATATCGAGGAGAAGAGATGCTTGAATTAGACGTAATGGACGAAGATTGAGAGGAATTGTGGGAATTCAAATCGGTAGAGTTCGGAGTTCGAAGCACCCAATTTGGTCTCCTTTGGTCTGTTGTAACAGCAGATGTATCATGTTGGTGTGGATTTGGCTTAGGTATTTGACTAGGTAATTCATCTACGTTGGTGGCATGATGAAATTTAATCATAAAAACCACAAGAAAAATTAGGCTCTCGTAATTCTGAAAGGAAAAACAAATATAAATATATATAGAATAATACGGTATTTTTATTAGTAAATGTCAACTTTAGTTATATACTATTAGTTTCTAAGCGATTTACTTGCGGAAATACAGTAGAGGGCCGATTATTCGAACTGCTCGGGACCGATCTTCGTTCGGATAATTGGAAATTTGTTTAAAATCTTGTTTAAACGATTGTTATTTATTCACTAACATCTATTCACACTTTTAAAAGGGTTAAAGCTAGTTAGCTAGTTATAGTTAATTTACGTCGCACTAGAGTTGCACGGTGGGCTATTGGCGATGGTCTGGGAGACACCCCTGAGGATGATCCGAAGATATGCCATTATAATTTTGATCCTCTGCAGAAGGGATGGCACCCCGCTTCGATAGCCCGACGACCTGCACGCGAAGTCGAGCACTTTACGGTAGAACAGTTCAACAAGGACCCATACCGCACACCCTCGGTTCCTACGCAGACTGATCCAAGTGGTCACCCACCCGCACACTGACCGTAGCCAGTGATGCTTGACTTCGGTGACCTGCTGGGAGCCGTGTCTTAACGATCCACTGCGGGACGGGGGGTTAAAACTGGCACTACTATCTAAAATACTGGAGTGTTTAAAAAAATTTTTTTTCAATTTTTAAATATTTTTTATTTATTAAATTTTTTTAAAAACTTTTTTCTCATTTCGTATTTATTTTTTCATATTTCAGCTTTTTATAAATATTTTTTGTCAATTACTGACTTTTTCTTTTCATCCCATTGCAAAAGAAATCCAGAAAAGACCTTTGTTTCAAAGAAGATGCTCTTTTTTTTATATTGTCGATAAGTTAAAAAGTATTCTTAACTTAAAAGGAAAAAAAAAACGAATTAGGACATAGTTCGGATAATTGGACGTTCGAATAATAAGGGTTCGTATAATCGGCACTTTACTGTATTATTAATACCTATATTACGTCTACATTCCATTTTTTAGTCTCCTTTTTCTGCACTGTTTAACAACTGATTGCATATTATAACTATTTATACGATTGGATATTAAGTTAAATAGAACTCATCATCGTGGGACCTCGATTATTTTTACCAGTATTACATTTAAGATATTTCGTAAGCTATAGCTTTTTCCTCCTTGATACCAAGCCGCCTACCGATACTGATCAAGTTTACTAAATCTAAATAAAATCTTGATATAAAGAGCTATTGTTAACTTCATATGGTTGAAACACGTTGTTTTCATAAACCGACACAGAAATGCAATATCGAGAAGAAAATTCGGAAAGTGGAAAATTTATTTTGACTTTTCGTCTATAAGTTTCATTATGTAAATACACGTTGTTTCCCAAAAATTCCACACGATGAAAGAATTGGGTAGATAAACGAAATTTGAAACAGATATGTTGAGACAAATGTGATAAGTTTCATGATTTTTATATAATAACCAGTTAATCTAGTAAATATCAGAGAACTTTATTTAATATCATGTTTCCATTCCATGCATCCTTCCAAGTATCCTTCTTAAAACCTTTCTTTTATTTCAAGAAGTAGGAAATTGAATCGCATTGACGCCTATTCAGTTTCAGAGTGTAGCGTAGCTACCACTACGACTTATAAATTCCAATTCACTAGTGTGTAAGATACTTATGTTAACTTGATTTTATCCTTAGATAGCTTTTGATAGAAGACAGTTGATACTGTTGGTAGTCTAGCACCGCGGAGGTTACCGAAATATTGAAAAACGCTTCTAGGAAACAATTCTAAATATTGCTGAAACACTGCGAAATGTACCTGAATATTATATATATATATATATATATATATATACTCTAATGCGTCCCAGAATCCTTGCAAATGCCACCATAAACACTCTCTGAATATCTGCTTCAGTGTTCCCTGACCACAGTGGGTGTGTTTATACTTATGTATTCAAACCTACCCATTTTTCCTAAGTTGAAGAAAGATTTTTTTTTTCAGATTCAAGTAGTAGGGAAATTCATGTTTGTTTGTTTTTTCCATTCAATAATGTGATGTATAAGCTTAATTTTAATGACTTTCCTTACCAATACCATTAAAATCATTTTCTTTTAAGAGTGAACGTTAGCAGAGACAAAATGTGGTATTTTAACTGTTTTGTTATATATTTACTAGAAGGTGGTGCATATAATTCCTTGCTTTATGTGATTTAACCCTACCTAATTTGATATAAAAATTATGGAAGCATACTGAAATTAAAAGTGGATTAGTTATGTCAAAATTGAAAAGCGAAACCAAAAAAAAAATTCTGTTACATTAAACATAGTCAAATCAATGCGATAGCCTCATATTATTTTCCCAAATTAATAAAAACCCTTGAAATACTGACTGGTAACAAATTATAGATCACCTCTGAACTAATTCTGTGTGAATAATATTTTTTCAGGCAGCAAACATTTTAAAAGATTTTGCATGGCAAAAATACAGACTTCTTTTATTAACCCTGCTACAACTGAAGAAATATTTTTTTAAACAAGAGCAAATACGTAGTGACTGGTAACCCTGCATTTTAATTTCCATTATTATTATTTTCCCAAGCGAGGTGCTTGAATCCCGTAAACAGCCACCACACAGACCGCTAACTGTTTAAATCTACTACAAATGTAAAAAAGAAGCATGATGGATGGGATAGAGTCTAGTTAGCGGCCCAGGTGTCCAGCTCTAATATCAAGACAAGGTGTCTCTGCATTTAACAGCTAACACATAGGCCGTTGACCATTAAGAACCAATTCAAAATAGAAAAATACATGATGGATGATATAGGGGCCGCTGCGTTGCCAGGCTTTCTATTCAAAACAAGACTAGAAGGTTTCTCTTCATCTCTATGCTTTTATTTCAGATATAAAGATATATATAAATGCAACTAATATATTGTTTTACATAAATCTTACTTCCCCTAAGAATTCTTAAATTTTTTTACATTTAATTTACAATAATTAAACGCTTTTGTTATCACTCTGTATTGAAGAAAAGGAATCATTTTTAAAAGATGCTGACATCAATAAGTTTATTGTGAATACCTTAACTCCATGGGAGATTTATGCAAATTAAACTGAAGTTAGTTGAAATGTTAGCTTAGATGAAACATGAAAATGATTAGAGTTACGAAACGGTCGCTATGTTAATATGAACCACTATCAATAATATGAGAACTAAATTACTTTTTTTTTTTTGAATGGTGATGCAATTTTCATTAACCTTAGTGTAACAAAGTCCTGACAACATTCTTTTAAAATATTAAGTGTTACCTCAGTTAAAATTATTCCTTTTAGAAATTAGAAAATCAAATGTTACATCTTCACCACTTAAAGAATATTAATTGAAAAGTGCAAAACACGGCTTCTATCTGTCAAAATACATTGCCTTTGTCGTAAATTTACTGTATAAAGCAACTTACCACCTCCAGAAAGCATTTCTTTAAACTCTGTAATTTCATTTAATCCATTTAAATATTTTTCTCCATTTTTTTTCAATACAAACGCATTTATGGAAACAATCATAGAAAACAACCACACTTTTGAAACCATATTAACTGCCATCACGTTTACAACTAAAATGTGATTTCTCCTAACTTCTACATTCCGTGAGAACTTTCACAATCAATAAATTAACAAATGAAACAACTTTACAAAAACTGTGTTGAGGAAATCCGCACCATCCAGACTTAATCCTTTAAGGACTACTTGAACAAGTGTTTTATTGTGATAGAACATGGCAAAACAGCTGATAAGAGATATCTTATAGAAAATTTTAGTTTCAGTTAAGTTCTGACACAAGAAATATTAATCTCTTCCCCCGCTAATTCAAACAAACTTAACATCACTCAGATCACTAATGATGATAAAGGAGATGTGAAATGTAGCCCGAAATGTATTTGCGAACCAATCAGGAGAAGAATTATATTTCTCAATTGTTGTTATCTTACAAATGAAATCCATGTCCGGGTTTACCAAATATAACGATGTTTTGAAAAATCAATTAAATAAAATCAGAAAAGATTAATTTATACTCTTCGGTACTATTTTTCTTATGAAACAATGTATTTAATATTCACTCTCCAATTACCACGGAATTACAGTAATTTTAAAAAGTGCTTTTCTTTGTAGCAATAGTTACGTATTAGAATTCGAAGGATATATTTAAAATACACAATTTTTTCAGCGCTATATATAAATTCAACAGGGCTTCATAAAAGGCCAGATTTAGCCAGCTTCATAAATGGATTACATATTAATTGTTTCTATTAATTGTTGTTCTATACATATTAAAAATTTGTGCTTCAGTTCTATATCACTGAAAAAAAGAGTCGCTAAATCCACAAATTTTGAAAAGTGTGTACTAATTAGTTTAAAAGCTTGCAGCAGATGGCGCTGCAAACTATAAAATCTAGCAAACTATATTTTCAAGGCAGCGACAATTTTCAGAAGCTAAAGTGCAATTGCAAATACAGTTTATAATAGGCTGACGTGCGGCAGAAAGCATCGTCTTTTAGTTTTTTCAGCAAGAAGCGCCATTTTTTGATTAACACTGTAACTAGCTTAAAAAAGTTTGAAAAATTAATAGCTAGTTTTTAAAAGCAGAACGCTTTAAACCGAATATGATTCTATATCCTTTCGTTTTCTTTTCGTATTTATAAAATTATTTGTCAATTTTGAGACACTCAGTGCTTGACCAAAACAACATGAATAAAACACAGATAAATGAACAAAAATGTACAGAGCACAAAAAAAAGAAACGCGGACGACTCTGAATAATTTTTGATCTAATAATCCGATCTTGACCTCAAATATGCTAATAATAACAGACAGTAGAGTAAACCAACCAGTGAAGGAACATTTCATATATATTGATTAAAAATAAGAATTTGAAAGTTTTTCTTTAGATTGATTGGTAACAATAGCTTACTGCCAAACAATAGGAAGTCATCTAACAATGCTTTGGATTACCTGGTGAAATAGACTTCTCTGGAAAAAAAATTTGAATTAGTTAATATCTCTGCAACATCTTGTTTCTTTGAAAAAAATTATATGGTGAGTGTTTGTATTTATATGTTTGAAGTGGAATTAATTGCATGTACTAGTTTTATTTTTCTCACTGTGAAAAAGAGAATTCAAAGTATAGTTATTGAAGTAACTTTTTATTTTTTTAAGCATCATAGCATAATAAAGTACTAAGATAAGGGGATGTTTATTCACTGGATCACCAAACGATGAAAAATCAGTGAAGGAACAAGTGTTCCCTTACTGTTTTTTTTTTTTTTTTCTAAGTTAATGAAAATAAAAGATAAACTTTAATTTTCTTGTACCTTTAGTGATGTTCCGCATCAAAAGTATGTTAAAAATACGAAAAACAACTTCTAACCAGTGAGGGAACAGGCATGTTCCTTTACTGGGCATAGATTTCCCAGTGAATGAACAGTATGTGTTAATATGTTGACACTTTAATTTTCAATTCATGATTACAAAAAAAAGTTAACATTTTCCAAGTATTTATATGTTATAATTTCAAGAATAGGCTTGTTTTTAAATATTTGTATGGCTTATAAATTCATAAAGAGCATTAAAAATTAACCGAAATTAAGTGTTCCTTTACTGGGTCCTTTCCTTTATTACCAGTATTCCTTTACAGTGAATACTGGTAAGAGCTGTTCCTTCACTTGGTCTTCTTACTACTTTTTATTTGAACCTCAAAAACTTTAAAACAATATTATGTAAGTTCTCTACAATTTTTTTACATAATTTGCAATTAGTAACAAATATGCTGACACTGTCATTTAACTAAAATTACGAATTTTGAAATTAATATGATTTTTTAAAAAGCTAGCGAAGCTTAAGTGTTCCTTCACTGGTTAGTTTACCCTGTTTCAAGTTAGAAAATCAGACACAAAAGCGTACTTTCTCTGAATAAAAATACCTTTTTCTCAATTTTTGGCCAATTAAATATAGGAAGTAGCTGCAATCTGTCCCCATAGTTTGGTTACGAGGGCGATTCAAAGTTTGGACCTCCTAATGTTAACTTTACTTTTTTCGCCGTATCTCGAGCGAATTGAATTGAAAAATTATAAAACGAATTGAACAATTTTTTCACACAGTTATAACATTCGTTTATCCATGGATAGTTCCACGAAAAAATCAATTTTAGTAAATATTTATTATATTATTAAATAACAGTCGAAAAAATTTGAATCGTAAGGTATACAGTTTTTTACATTATTTCATGGTATGTAATTTTACATGGCAAAATACAAAATATGAGCGAAATCAGTTGAATAGTGCCTGAGAATTCAAATTTAAAAAATCTGACTTTTTTTTTTAATTCAATTTATCAGGAACTATTCAACCGGTTTTGCTATTCAATTTATCAGGAACTATTCAACCAGTTTTGCTATTCAATTTATCAGGAACTATTCAACCGGTTTTGCTATTCAATTTATCAGGAACTATTCAACCGATATAATGTGTGTTAAATTGATTTCCGAGATACACGTGTTTTTTTCCCCACTATCTGTTCTTTTACCCCTTTCTAGTGCAGTGTTATCAGTATAGCAATACTTATTCCAAAATATTGCCATCCACTAAAAATGTGAAAATATTTGCTCCTAAGGGTACCCCGTTTTATAGCAAATACTATTTTTTAAAGAACGTAGAGTTAAAGTATTTCTATTTTCTAAGAATTTTTGCAAACCCACTGACTACTAACTCCAATGCTTCCAAGTCAACCATTAATTTCATCAAGATGCAATTAATTAATTACAACAAGATACAAGAGAGAATAAGAACTGCTGCGTGGCCCAGATACCCATATGCAAATTTATACAAGGACTAGAAATTATTGATCTACGGTACGATTGGTTAATGGGCTGCTTGAAAAAAATTTCATTAATGTCGCACCGTAGTTGAATTCCCAAATATAAGAAATTTCAAAGTTTGCAAAAGGAAAAAACTATTAACTTCTCCTTTACACTTTATTTTTATGGTTTCTTGAGAAAAAACATGATCAGAAGTGATTATCAATTTATCTACAATACATCAATTATCAATTTATCTAATATTTGTATACTTTATTACAAGAAATTATTATTTCATGTTATATCAATTACATAGTAATCCATATTTATAACCAATTGCGACTTGCTTAACCCAGATTATAAATTCGTTTTTATAAAGTAGAGGTCAAAAGCTTTTAAAATAAAATTAAAAATAAAAAGGGTGATTATTAACATTTTAAAAATAAAAATGGAATCGTACGAAAACTTCGTACAAAATTTTCTGAGTCAAAATTGGAAAAACTTTAACGCAGGTTTCACAGAACAAAATTTTTCTTCGTTAAAAACAGTTTACTTGTTTGTTTGTTTTTTACTAAAAATGCAACAATTAAAAAACATTGCTAGAAATTGGCATAAAAAAGTAATACACATTACAAAAAGTTTAAAAAATTGCTTACAATGTTTGCATACACAGGGTGCTTTCTTTCTTTCTTATACGAAGAAAATTGTTTAATCTATTTATAACAATCAAGATCAAGCGAAAACATATTTTTGATATAAAAATATTAGATTGTACTTTTTCAGAGAGAAAGAAAGGAAAGAAACAGAAGAATGATCTAATTATTTTGACAATAATTACTTATTTTTAATTTAAAAAAATATCTGATAGAATTATTTATGGTATTTTTTAATCTATAACATATAATTTTTATAGTTTTTTTTTTATTATTATAACATAAAAAACTCATTCCGCAATTAAAGAATCATAATTTTTTTCCCCTTAGACAGTTTTTTTTAAAAACAATTTGTTTTTAAAACATTTATATTAATTTTAATATTATACTGTTATCAAATTTTGAAACACTGAAAAATATTTATATCACTTTGAAACAATAAAAAAAAAAAATTTTATTAAACAATCTTCTTTTCTATTAAAAAAAAAAAAAAGGAATGACTTTTTTTAGATATTTCGAATATCTTTTGGCTTTTTACTGAAATGTTATTATTTATAAACTCAAATCTCTAACAAGAAAAATTGGGTAATAAAACAACTGAATCACGTTAGGCTACCAAATTAATACCTGATACGGGTAATTTAAATCCATGTTATAGGTAACGCCTACTTTCAAATAAAAAAAAGAAATAAAACGTTACAAATAATGAAAACAAATTTCTTTTTCCTGAAGTTGAGTGACTTTCGTTAAGATGAAGAATATGAAATATATAATGTTACTAGGAGGCTTCGCCCCCTGCTCGCTGGTGCTCGCCAACCCCCGGAACTGCTTTCGCAGTTCATTTCGGATTGCTTCGCAATCCGATGCTCGCTTTACTCGCTCATTGGATACGTTCTTAACGTCTAGCTTTTGTATACTTTTTTGAACACTGAAGTTCCGAAAACTTTTCACTGCAGAAAATTCTAAACCTGTACATTTCAATATTAATTTGAAATTGCAAACAGTTCACATATTTTTCTTAATCACACTATTCTAAATTTCAGTTGTTGAGAAAAGTAACTGTTGTAAGTTTTGTTTTAAAGTCTTTCCCACAAAAGGGCTAAAGCCATGTGTTGTAAAACAATATGAAATAGTAGTCTGCCACTGAACGCCGGATGTAAAGCATCGGCTTCGCTAAAGATAATTTTGTATTTTTAATTCTCTGAATGGCGCCTTCCTAATATGGAATTTGTAAAATAAATGTATATATTTTTGATTGTTGATGAAGCCCATCATTTTGCGTTTTCATCAGTGTTCAGAAGCAGAACAACTATAAGTTCTTTATTTTATCACAAAAGTATAAAATGTATAAAAAACAAATAGTAAGAAAATGAGTATAGTCATAGAAAAAGTTAAAATTATAATATAGTATTTATCAGTTAAAATAAAACTTTTTGTTTAAGGCATTGTTAACAATTCAAATTTCTCTGAAGCAATTCTAAACCTTAATTTTGCACACTACGTGCTCTTGCGCGCCGAAGCCTATCAATTAAAACGCATTAGCGTTTTATATAACATGGATTAGACATATGATGCTCACTACGTGTTCTTGCGCGCCGAATCCAATCAGTTAAAAATGAAAACTGTTGCCAGCGCGAGAAAAGAAATATCATCGGTTTTATTGATACATACATACGTACGTATTAGCGTTTTATATAATATAGATTCTGTAAGAGCCACATGTCGGCGCAGGCTGCATGTATATTGCATATCGGTGATATGTAACTAGTAAAAAATGCGTTGTGAGAGGGTATCCCTAGTCCAACTTATCCCCTAATCCAACAATAGACCCTAGTTCAACCTAGAACAACTTATACTTAGTTGCATTTATACTTTTGTAACATTTAAAAAAATTGTGTCACTTTGCTCGGTTCTTAACATGGTCATCTTAACCGTTTGCAATTCCAAATAAAACTTTTCATAAAACATTATTAAATGTAGGCGTTACTGTCGTTATTAGACTCAATTATCTGCTTAAACTCAAGGAAGTCAAAAACATAACTGAAAATTGTAAGTTTTACGAGACAGATTGGTATAAATGTTAATCCTTTCCATTTTTTTAAGTCAATTTTGCTAAATTTTACTTCTATATGAAAAATTTATAAAAATCCTTGTTCTTTGTTTTAACTTGTTACATTTTGTCGAGTTCACTGTCATTGAGGAAAGAAATTGTAAAAAAAAGATCTTGAAAGCTTCCATTGAATTCATGTGCTTATGTTAAGTAATGTTAGTGAGAAAATAAATTAAATGTCTCTCTTACACTTTTCCGTTTCGGTATATGTTCAGCTATTTTTATCACTTTTATTTATTTATTTTTTGCTTTCTTCTAAATAATTCATGATTAAAACAACTTCAAGATAAAATAGCAATCGTTGGAGAGGTAAAAATCCCTTGTTAAAGGTATCGAAGAATCATATGACTATGACATTTCTGTAGTTATAGCTGCGACTAGAATTTGAATTTTAAGTTGCTGATTGTGTACACCCCTTCATAATTTTTTACTCTTTTTAAAAATTGTGTATTTGTAATTTTTTAGAAAATATTCAAAAAACTGTAAGATTTCTTTTATTTTTGAGGTGTTTGCGCTATGTTGCAGTGCAGTAAAGCTTTATTCACTATATGAAATGGCGAGAAAATGTTTCCAAATATTATGTTAAGATTTTGAAGCTGGAATTTGTAGCAAATGCCTAGGGAAATCTAATCGAATACCAGACGCGCCGAATATCCTTACCCTCTGTAAATGTATGTTAAAAATTTAAGGTAGGCGTTACTCTATTCATCGTAAATAGATTAGTTACTTTGTTCTCTACCTTCTCTTGTAAGCATAAACCTCCGAAGAGGTTCCCAAAAATTGCCTATGCCGTCGGTTTTTCACGACGACATAGCGGGGTATTGGGAAAAGTTTTCAACTAGCAATAGTCACGCCTCGGTAGAACCTCATTGGCTATGACACTGCCTCTGCGCAAAGCTAACACTGAGTAGAAAAATGAATTATATATAAGAAAAGGATATTTTATCTTAGTGGTACTTTAAAGATAATTATTGTTTTCCATTTTGTAGTGTTTAAATTGCAGCAAGATTAAAATAAGTAACTCTGCTTAATTTATGAAAAAATCTTGAACATATATCAGTATCTGTTTTCATTATGAAAAGCTATTGAGAGCATTTAATATTATTGGCATTAATTATTATTTAATTGGTCGTTTGCCATTTAATCGTGCGATTTATTTTAAAACTTTGCTCTGTTCAAGATTTGAGACAATCGTGTTATTATTATTTTTTTTTTTTTTTTTTGCACTATTATCGTGTTTTTCGTATTATTGCTGTGTGTTAGCAACAGATAGTGACATTTTATTTTGCATAGAGTATCAATTTATTGTTGCATAGAGTATCAATTTATTGTTGCATAGAGTATCAATTTTCGTCCATGAAAATGAATTTTATTTATTTCTCTGAAGTAAGATTTAGCATAACCTTTCAAATCTTTTTTACACTTGTTTCTTTCTTCATTTTGGCCGAAGGCGTTACCCTTATAGGGAATCTGTGTAGAACTTATATGTATTTCACCATATCTCGAAAACTTTTTAGGCGAATTGAAAAATTTTTATACACAATTATAAAATTCATTTATCCAAAGATAATTCTATGCAAAAAATAAATTTAAATAAATATTTATTATTGTTTTATTTAATACTAGTTGAAAAAATTGAAATTTTGGACATCATTTTAGAGAATATAAATTTACATGGCAAAATACAAAATTTGAACAAAATCGGTGGAATCGGAGAATGAGAAATCGTATTTTAAAAAAGTCGTATCTTTAACTAACTTGTGAAGTATTTTTCGGATATTCACTCAGTAAAGTGTTATGGTAATAGTTCGAAGAAATCTTATAGAATGTGTAGACGAATCAACTGAAACTATGGCAGAAGATACTGATTTCGCAACAGCCAGTACATCACTTAGAAAGTCAGTATAATTCGAGATAGTCCTTAATTTCGAGATAAATGGCCTGATGTGGTCTGGTTTAGATCAACCCTTATTTCAGGATTTTCGAATTTACAGACGACGGGTTTTTTAGTGGTAATAAAAGGGAGTGTATAATCATTTTAATAAATTAGAATTAAAAGAACTTCATCCACAGCTACTAAAAGATAATTGAAACAGGTTAAGCAGTCCCAAGCACTCACCAAGGTTGAAAGACAATGTGTATCAAGATGGAAAAGAGCGAAGTCTGGTCAGAGAACTATTTCATTATATCTATTTATTAGCAAAATAAAAATAACCATGACTATTTATACCCTTGAAAATGTAAAAACTGACAAATAGTTTATGAGAATGGTAAAATCTTTTATATCAGATTTTTCTCTTTTGATCTCACATTCAACCCTTGTGCCTAGTCATCACCTCCTACAACAAAAAGCCTCCACACGGTCATTTATAAGTAGTTCACGCAGACTATTTAAAAAATGAACCAGTTGTGCGCATGAACCCAAAACCTTTTATAAAAGTAATTGAGAGAAATTCATCATATATATTTGAGAATTGAATCTGTAGTGGTTGACAAGTGAATAAGGCAAACCAATAATATTCATAAATAAAACAAATTTTTTGTCATATATTTGCTACCACTTTCTTATTTTAACTAGATTTTGTATTAAGTGACTCGTTCGGAAAGTGGATATCTTCATTCATAATGGTCGGATCGGACTACCTATAAAAAACCGTGTGGAGGCTTTCAGTTATAGGAGGCGGTGGCATAGCACTCTTACAAACTTTGTTAAATATCAGGGATAAAACCATTCACTTCATACGTGATAAGAAAAGCTTCATTCAGCGATTCATCAAATTCAGTGTATCAACCAAAAAAAAGTGGTCTGATCGGACTACCTATAAAAAACCGTGTGGAGGCTAGTTGAAAAATAGGCATCAAGAACATGGTCTTCTTAAGTTCTGATAAAAGTTACATAGACATTGTATTTCTTTTCAAAATTTCATCGTGAGTTTATTTTACTTCATAACTTTATATATTTATTATATAAAGTTATATAACTTTATATATAGTATATGTAACATAAAAAGCTTCAATTAATCTTTTTATGCTAGTTTCTTCGTTATAAAACAACTCCTAATTTATTACTACTTAATTCTTCAAATCGAAGCACTTTATCATACTTTTAAAAAACCACATCCTGTTTCTAAATCTATTTTTAGCCAACTATACATAAATTTAAATAAAGATATTTTTCCTTTTAAGCTTTGTGGGAATCACTCGAGCAAGTTCATTAACCAATAGTAATTTCTGAGATTTCCCTCTTTTCCCTAAATAGAGGCATTTTCGGTTCTTTTTGCAAGATTTTTCCTACCAGAAAGACTGTTTGCTGATGGAGTAAACATCACTTCTTCGCTCCTACTCAACTAAGAATGATCAAATAAAAGTTACTCTGATTTAATTAAAATCCTGTGTCTGTTTTCCTGCTCTGTCCGACTGCATCATTTTACAAGCCGAGCAGCGATGCGTCGTCAGAGGTTAGATAGTCTGTCTACTCATATGTTTAAAAACAAAACCTTGAATGGTTTTCAACACCCGTTAACAAAATCCTCAACTGTTGGTGCTATGAAAGAGATTATTAAAATACCAAGGTATCTATGTGACAATGATTCTCCATAAATAATTTTTCTTAACTGACGGAGTTGTGAAAAAAAAAAAAGTTAATATTATTCGAATCTGCATGTGTGGTGTGATAGTGAATGCTATTCGCGCAGTGATTCTCAGTGTTTAGTGATCATCCACGATAGTAATTTCTTCAATGGTATTTATATAATGAAAATTTACTTCGATCCGTGCTTTTGTTTTGATAATAATTTCGAAATATTTTTTGATTATCAAAATATTTGGTGTTTGAACAGCAAAAATAATACTAGATTTTGGTTATATTCTGAAATTTTTTTTTCTCATTCTTGATATTTCATCTAAAATGATTATTAATTTTTATTCATTGATCTTATTTTGATTGTTTATTTTTGCATTTTCAAAAACTTATTGTTATTGAAATTTACTTATTCTTTGAGGAATTTTATTTTATTAAATTGACTTAATATGATTAACATAAAAATGTTATAGGATATTTAGTTTCGTTTTAATTATATTATATGTAATGAAATAGGATCAATTGAATAATTTTGTAAAATTTAAATTCTGTGTTAGTGTTTATCGTAAGGTAACGATAAATAAGCAACTATGACATTTAATTTACTTCTAAATGCTATATTTAATAGTTAAAATTTATTTTGGTTATTTGAATGCCCTTACGGAGTGGCAAAAATTTCAAATTTAAAATGGATGAAAATGCCAAAAGCAATACAGATAATTCTGAAAAAGAATTTGAGTGATAATTTACAAAAATTAAGTATGGATCAAAGTGTACAGGATAAACCAGGCATACTAGTCTTTGAGCCTGACATTGGTG
>NC_092212.1:38086708-38119462 GCF_043381705.1 Parasteatoda tepidariorum | reverse complement strand
TTTGCAATTTAGTAATCGATGATTTAATATTCTTTTTTTTCTTTAACAAGGCTTCCATATCCATTAGAATAAGAAAAATAATTTATTAAATCAAAAATCACAGAACAGAGCTGTTTACAAAAGTCTAACTGTCTAGCCCAAACAAAATGATTCCACTGACGCCTGTGAACGTGAACGGGGGAGAATACGAAATTGCAAAAAGAATTACAGTGGTATAAACGAAAAGAAAACAATAATAAAAGGGAAGGGGAAAACGAAAGTTTTTTGTAAATTATATTACAGGAATGACAATGGCAGAATACATCAGTAATTTAGCACATAAGTAATTAATCAATCAAATAAGTAAATAAGCACATTAAGCACCGTTTTGAATACACTTGAATTTGAAATATTACACTACGAACATTTCTTTCGTTTTAAGCTTAGCATATATGAATAAAATTCGAATGTTACTTTTTTATTGAATTATGACAATATTTTAGAAAAAATATTTGCCGAAACAACAACAAGCCAGGAATTTTGAATTAGAATATTTCAGTTGGGCTCCGGCGAGACTTGACCAAATGATTTAGCTAATCGGAGATGAACTTAGAATATTGAATTGTACATCGAAAACATTGAAACACTCCACACACAGGAATCGATACACATACACTATTTATTTTCTCAAGCTCAATGAATAATTAATTAGGATGCGCATAGCGCCATCTGTGGACTGTAGAATTAAACAGAAGATTTTTAAAAGCAATTAAAATGTTTTTTAAAAGGCATAACAATACTTTTAAGTTGGACGTCAGCATTCAAAATATGCAGATTCAACAGCAACTTATCAATTGATTCTTCGTTCTTGATAAACTATGTTACAACATGATATTCAAAACATTCTTATCATAATTCATGCCATAACCTTGAAACTCAGCAATTTTTTTATCAATAGTTTGCGGGTCTTGGTTTTATAAACTGTCTTCGTTAAGAACAAAGATAGATTTACGATATTTCTAATTGAAATTATTGGATCATATTCAAGACAAAACCATATTCAGTTATCTTTAGATTGTTCGACATATTTTAACACGTTCACGCCGGGGTGACCTACCGGTGGGTCACACTAGATTTTGTCATCTTGGCGTCACATCGGAGTAAAAACTGGTAACAAATAAATTTCATTTTGTAGTTTTTTCCGGGAATAATAAAAATCCATAACTACCAATTGTTTTTAACCGATGCAATTTTTATATTGAATTGCTTTTTCACCGTGAAAAATTTCCTTGCAGTGAATTGTTAAGAATAACTCCTCCTGAATATTATCTAATATTGAAATAGTTCTTCTACCAGGATTTTCTCTTTTCCCGTACCAGTATTTTCACTTTTCCCGGCGTGAACGTGTTAAGTAAACAGTGAAATAGTTATGAAAAATTTTGTGAAACTAATCGCTTGCTTTTGGAAATATCAAAAGTATCCTAATTTGTTTTTCTGGATTATCTAAACATTCAACAGGTAGCTTAACTGCTCTATTAATTATTTGGAATTATCTTGGGTATATTCCTATTATTATATATTGCATGTATATTGCTATTTATTATAATTAGTATTAACAGCATAATTAGGTTTTATTTGGTTTTAATTCTGTTTCTGCCTTACTAGTTATTTATTCTTGGGTAAGAAGCAGTTCTATATATGGTTCTGCATTAGTTCACGCCAAATCGCAGCTACAATTCGTTGAGGTAACAATATGTCGTAAACACAATTAGTCAAGGGCCATTATTTATCTCAGTAACATTTTATCACGTGCACAATTCGTCGCGACGACAAGTCACAGTGGTAAATTCGTTTCAGGCACGACTCATCAAAGTGCAATTCGTTGACAAATTTAAGTGCAAATATTTTAACACTGTTGTTGTTTCTAATGCCACTTGCCAATACTAGGCAGCCTGCTTGGTCAAATCAAGTGAATATAAGGCAGAGGGTGCGTTTCTTGTTTTTCAGCAGAGCCATTCGACAAGGATATGACTTCAGCCACACACACGTCGTACCCCGGTTCAGAGGACGGTCAAATTCATACATCCATTTAATCATTCACAGATCGTAATTTTGACCTCAACCAGAGAACGATCAATCTCCAATTCAGTGCCCCCAGAGATATTGATTTATTATGGGAACCTGGAGCACTTTGTGACCCGAGAGATTTGACGAGTACCGCACGGGGAATCATCGGCTGGCGGGAATCGAACTCACGACCCCTTGGACACTGTTTCCTTTCTCTCAGTTACTTATCACACATTGTTCCTACGGTCCTTGAAAAATTTTAGTTGTTGAAGTAAATTTAGGTTAATGCTAGATGATATTTCTTTTTTTTAATACCCCACACAGTCGCTAAGTGGTTGCGAAACTGGAATTTTCTTGCATATATACTTTCTTTGGAAAGCAAATTTTAGTGGTACTGACACAGAAATTAAGTTATCGACATTTGTTTAATTTTTGTTACCACTTTTTAAAATTTACAAGACTCGCGAAAACCCTGTTCACATCAATACCAAAACGTAAATTTCCATCCCTTTAACCCTTTGGGGACGGGTGATTCAGAAAAGCATTCGTACAAAATCAGAATCAAGTTGTAATTAAATAAAAAGCGGTAACTTAAAAGTAGTCGTTGCTAATTTGACAGAATTGCTTTGCTTTTACTGTAATTATTGTTAGTTTAATCATATATATAATCAATGTTAATTCAAAGTATAACTAAATAGTTTTATTTTGAACAAAGTAATGGTGAATTAAATAAATCAAACAATTATAACTCCGTCCACAAATAAACTGCTAAAGAAATACTTTGATTACCAGTTTTATCTTTGTACCCTGATTGATACGGTTTTTTGCTGTCACGTATTTGTGACAGTCGACGCGAAAGGGTTAATAATGAATGGTTTTAGGATATTGCACTAAAAAGTAAGTATTACACTAAAAGCGTCGCGTCAGCCATCGGTGGCTGACACTGGACTTTCCATTTAGGCCGCGTCAACCACCGGTGGCTGACACCGGCGGCTGAGTTATGAAATTTATTTTATAAATAACGAAAAATAAAAGTCAATAAGTTCCTAATAGGTCGTGGTAAATATACTTACCATCTTAAAATGGCGTTAAATTTTTTTTTAATATACTAAATGAGTTATTTTTTCTTATATCAATTACAATTCTTATATCAATTTCAATTCCAAAAATACTTTAATTTATCTTTAGTAGAAATAAATGGCCCATTAAAGGGTTAAGGGCGGGAAGAACTTAGCGAATTATTTAAGGTAAAATTTTAAATAAATTATATCTTGATAATGTTATTTCGATTCAGTCAGAATAAATATTGAATACTATTTTCTAAGTTAAAAATCTGTCTGCAAAAAAATTCAGTACCTTAATCGTCAGACTATAACGAATTCAAATTTATTATGACCTTTAAATCTCGTTATCTTTGATGACGATAATAATGAATACTTTTCCTTAATCTCCTTTCATTTTCGTAACATTTTATCATTTGAGTTTCAAATTTGCATATAATAGTTTTCCTTCTCATGTAGAAATAAAATGAATAATATTTTAAAAATAATTTAAAAAATTCAAATTTGCTCACCATGGCATAAGTTTTTTTATTTCATTACGGTCGCTTATATTAAGGTAACCAGTTAATATCTCTTTATGCTAATTATCTGCATAATCATTATATCAGTGTTCGTACGATCTTCTTAGAAATACTAGTAGCAAAAGTAAGAAAATAAGATATAATTTTATAAATTCGTAATAACCACTACGTTTAATATTGCCCAAGCATGGAGGTAGCGGGTTCGAAGCCCGCTGTTACTTTAGATGTATCTTCGTGCTGTTCTTCTCTGTAGTATACTATCTGTCAAAAGCTTATAAGCCTAAATTGAACACACAAGCCTACAAATGTATGTAATTCCAATAAACAATAATATCATATATCATATTTAGAATTATTAATGCCTCACGCTTAAACTTCCATTCATAGAAATTTATAATAATAATAATATCAAAATAAATGAAATAATGAAAAGTATTGGAATGGTACTCATAAAAACTAAATCTTCAGGGCCTCCACTTCCTGCGAAAATAAATATGTGGTAGCTAGGATTTTTCTGTGCATGCAAAGTATGTACTTATGTACAACTTACGTATGTACTTGTATAACTACATACTTTGTTAATACTTATGCGCATGTAATGCATGGATGTACAAAAAAATAGTTATATGCACAATGTATGCATGTGCATACAACGTATACATGTACATAATTACAAGTAATGTACAAATACGTGCGTACATTTAAATATATGTAATTACAATATACACATACATTGTGCATACATTAAAAAAATTTATATGAGTAAAGTTATTAAAATTTGTTTTAAAATTATTCTAAGGTATATGAAACTCGACCTCATATTTTTTAGAAAGCAAACGATAATTTTATTTGGAATTTCTAAATATTAATTCCACACATAAAATTTACCGTTTTTCTTACCATTTAAAAAATTTCTATGAATCATGCATTATGTTATAAAAAAAATAAATCTGTATTGTCAAACATTTCATGAAAATACCTGAAAATAATTTTTTATTCAGAGAATTTCAAAATGATATAGAACAATTAAAGCTGAAAACTAAATTTAAATATCGTTTGATTTTGTCATTTAACTTGCTTGAGTCATTAAAAGTTAACTTACATGCATTTTATTTATTGCATTGTACACATATTTAGACATAAATGTAATGTACATATGTATACGTGTAATGTATGTACGCATGTACAATGTATGTACATACATTCATGTATTGTACGTGCATATATAGTACATATGGATATGCATACATGGAACATACGTGTATTGTACATGTGTGGATACATTCATTGTACATATATACATTGCACCATATGCATAGATAGGGATAGCATGCATGTACACATGTAAAATTTGTACGAAAGAATTATGCCCAATATATTTATGCACATACGTACTGTATATGTACACACATATGTACATTATATGAACATTATATGTTCATTTCATCATATGTACATTATATGAATATACATCTGTACGCTATATGTATATACATCTGTACGCTATATGTATATACATCTGTACAATATATGCATCTCAAATGTGTGTATGTACGTACGTTATGCATGTCGAATGCATGTATGAATATATGTGAAATATAAATACGCCCAATGTACGTACAATAGTTCACAAATGTATTATGCATATTTGGATACTTACATTGAGCATGAACATATTATGTACATGTACATAAATACACTGGACATGCATATCATGTACATGTATACATACATATATTGTACATCCTACAGATATACCTATATTGTACATGCATACATATATTGTACTGTTCATAAATAAATTGCACATACATGCATGGGACATACATTGTACAGACAATGTATGTATGTTCGTACAAACACAAGTACTTGTATATACATGCGTACATGAACATAGATATACATTTTACATACACAAATATTTGCATAAAATGCATATATTCATTGTGTATAAATGTACATGCCTACATTGTTTGCACATACATACGTAATTATTATCTATATACATACGTACATATATTTTATACCTACAATATAAGTGTATGTACATGTGTGTGATACTAAAATGTCTGAACATATGCACTAGATAAAATCATATGTACATACATTTCAGTTACATTCATTTGTACGTATACAAATACGTACAAAATGCAGTACATGTTAATACGTGCAAAATGTATCATTATAAAATACATTCTACTATCTACTGTAAAATATAATCATTTATAAGAATACAATAGTCTTGTAATCGTGTAATTAGATTACATGTAATCATAATTACATGTAATCAAATTACATGTAATCAAATTACATGTAATCATATATTTTGATTACTTGTAATCATAATTACTTGTAATCGTTTTTGTTGTGATTACTTGTAATCGCAATTACTTGGAATCATGATTACAAGTAATTGATTACTGTAATCAAAATTGTAATCATGATTACAGCTGAAATCAAAATTTTTTGAAAGTTGTAATCAGGATTACAAGTAATTGATTACTGTAATCAAAAAATGAAATCGATTACATTTTTGGCCAACTCTGATATCAATGTTGCCAATTCCTGGAAAACGTTGCACAACATTTCTTTTTGCTTGCTTTCTTAAATCGTGTGAAATAAAAAAACAAAACAAATTAAAGCTATTATTTTGATTCCCAGTAAAGTAGAGAGTTGCAACAAATTTAAATAATACTTTCTGCTCACTTTAAAGAAACTAATGAAATAATTATAAACAATGTTTCTTACAGACGAGTTTCTTCTACAGTGAAACAAAAGTCAAATTTTTCTTACCTCGTATTTGATTTGCTAAGAGCGAGTCAGCATAAAACCCTCCATTTTCAGTGGTCCAATCAAATCCTATGCTCTTGCAACGCCATACAGTTTATCAAATAGTTGTTTCTTTTTGAAAAGCGAATGTTCTACTTATTTACCGAAATGCGTCCTCAAGTTTAGGATTCCAGTAAGACTACGAAGCTATAATCTTTTTTTTAATAATTCCATGATATATATAGTAAAAAATAGCACGAATTAAATTTCTGTCTGACGTGTTTAACTTGAAAAAGCTTTTATATTGTTTTTAAACCATATTTGTATAATTTGATAACGAAATAAAACGTAACTACTTGCAGTCGTGGATGATTACGTAAATCCTATACCACAATGGTCTTTTCTTACCTTTCAACGGAGTATTAGTTAACTTTACGTTAAAACTTAAAGATATTATCAACTCATAATATTATTTTAATTAAAATGAAGATATGAGGAAATTCCAAACACAAATGTAACTAAATGAAAACTCGCACTTAAGATTTATATACATTCCAATGTTTTAATATTATCAAGCAAAGTCGTACAGTGCAATTTAACGTAACAGTAGCATATAATTTTATAAATTCTCTGATACATTAATGTCATGAACATAAAGAATAATAAAAAATAAAAAACGTAAAGAAAGATCTAACGAAATAGCATGATTAGATGATACAGTTATCTGTTTCACATCGTTCGTAATATCGTTCTACCAATTGAACTCGTAATTGGTGACCTTGGAGATTTATCCACGCATCCGAAATATAGACGGGCTTAATGTTTCTTTTGAGCCGCAGGTTGATTGTTCAAATGATGCTCGAGACTGAAAAACTTAACTTTAAATTAGGAAGAACAGTAGAAACTAAAGAATGTTAGGAAAAAAATAAAGATTATCTGCCTCATGTCAAACAACCAACAGGAGAGTTAACACCATGACCATTACGTATTTTATAATCAAAATATTTTATCTCTTGATTACACAGTTTACATTGAGTCTATGATGTTCGATTTTATAAGCTTGAAATAAATTAATAGGAAAATTTTCTAATGTGTGCTGAACAGATAAAACAAGCAGCGAGCGATTTTTGATGAAAGTTAACAGCTCTTTAATCGCTACTTAAAGTGACAAAACAATGCGAATAAAGCACCAATCTTTTACAATTGCTTCATTTAAAATTTGATAATGAGTTATTGTGAAAACTTTTTTCGTTATAACTACAAGAACAGTTACTAAAGTAAAAAGCAACTTGAACAAAGCACAAATGAAAATACATAAATCGACACACTATAGTTTCAGTTCTATAAACAAGAGCCTTCTTTAGTGTCTAAACATCAAATGAAGGTAGAAAAATAAAGAATAAAACACGTGTAAAGTTGTTTAACCAATAGGGACAAAGGAACAAGTTTGAATACGGCAATAATAATGGGGAAAAAACAAGAAATAGAATAATTTGTACAACAATTTTTCTAACTCAGGTCTAGCAACAATCATTGTAAGTGTGATTATTTTTTACTAAAAAATACTAGATATATGAAGAGATTTACAATTCAATGCCTCTTCAACCTTTGTAACTCAAAATAAAGTTTAGTATCGTGGTCATTGTGTAATATTTTGAAGTATCACTATATCAACATGGGTACAATAATAGTTTGTAAATTAAACAAATTATCAATAAATTATAACAACCCATCATTTTCTGTCAGCAGTATCCCTAGTGAAGAAATTGAGCGTATTCTTCATAGTACGGCTCTATTTCTTTCCGGCATTATTTTTGTGGATTGAAGTAAATATTATCGACACCATATTCAGCAGGCAAAATTTCTTTCGGAATGTATTTTTGTAAGTGTTTAGTATCACTTCCGTGGAAGTGGAACTAAAAAAAAAATTTATTTTATGACATATGCAATAAATAAATAATAAGTAGGAGGGTGTTCAATAATCATAGCTATTAAAACATATTTTTATTTACGTTGAAAATTATTTTCAGTCAAAAATAGAGATGAGGAAACAGTCACTTCAGATGTAGATATTTTAGTGAGAAACTAATTAAAAACGCTGGAGAAACTGTCTAATTAGATCGAAATAAAAAGTAGTAAAGATAGAAATTAAAATTTTAGTCAATTAATTTCAGAAGTAAAGTGTGCCACCTACAGAAAATTACTAAGTTTTTTTTATTGTATTTTCCGTTCAGTAAATTTCATTATGAGTTATTTTGCCCATCACAACATACAAACAGTTTAAAAGTTAAAATTAAATGCTACTTTATATCAATCAAATGACCAGTTGAACCCTAAATAAATCCTAAATGACCAATACTAATTATTAGGAAATCAAGTAAAAAGAAAGTCATTTATCCAAATGTTACTCTTTTCAATGATGCAATACCACTAGTTCGAAAGGCCACCTACCTAGGCGTCACTCTTACTAGTACTTTAAACTGGAATACCCATATTGAAAATATTCTTAGCAAAGCGCAAGGAGCCTATAGATCTCTGAAACCAATATTAAACTATAATTCAAAACTATCACTCAAAACAAAACGAACCCTATACCTCCAATGCATTCGACCGATCATCAGCTACGCAGCCCCTGCATGGAGCACAACCACTGTTAGTCAAAAAAAGAAACTGGAGATCACTCAAAATAAATTCCTCAGATATATCACAGGAGCCCCCAGATCCATGAGAATGAAAGATCTAAGACGAGAGTTAAAAATCAACAAAATAGATGAGCACATAGCTGAACTATGTGCAAGTTTCTTCAGAGATGCACTCTCTTGTCATACGTGCAATTACTTCAAAAATTTTGATTTTGAGCTCATCAAAGACAACATAAAATATAGCCCGGCAACCGCCTTTTTCCTATCCGACGGAGTTTTGTCCCGTAAATTTTGTAAATAGCTGTAAATACTTGTAAATAATTTTGCGCATTTATTATGTATTTCCCCTTTTCCCTGGGGCTATGTGGCTACTGTGCACCTGTGAAGCTCGGGGTAATACCTCGAAGGGAGGCGAGGCAGTCTGCCACAAAACCTCTTCTCTCTCTCTCAAACTTGTTTGTTCAATCTCACTACTTCATTTTAATTTTCTCTCAGTAAAAGATACTGAACCCCAACTTTCACCTTTCAGTTGCGCTTCGGCGATTTATTATTTATTTCCACTCAGATGAATTAGTTGGAGCCCCTAGCGGGGCTGATGCTAAGATAACCAACACATATGAGAAATGAGAACTATCATACTTGTTAGTTATTACTATCATACTTGTCAGTTAAAGCTTTTTCAATTACAACGCAATTTTTTGCTTGAAATTAATTCCTTTTTACTACCACTGGGAAAAATTATAATGGAAGGGATTAAAAGTTGGCAAGTATGCAGAGGTCCTGGGTTCGATCTTCCGACCGGGAAAGGTTGACTCGGTCGTCATCCTTTCAGTGGATTGGTACAATGAGTACCAAGAATGCTTGGGAATTAGAAGCTGGGGGCTCCCCGTTCGGCTGTCCACCAGCCCCGAACATCTGCTCCAACACCTCAGAGACCAAGGTCAAGAAAATTGAGATGGCAGCAGTTGGCCTCAGGAGTGAAAGCGAGACGGAAAAGAGGAACGGCTGGTAGTAAAACCTTTTCAGCTATTACTAGTTTTTGGGAGGAGTTTACTTATTCTTTTTTTAAATTATTCAACAATATCTACTTTATCCTGGAAAAAGAGTCAGTTTAAATATATGTTAAAATTATAAAAGAAATCTTGATAGTTACAGATATTTTATTTTTTTCGAAAAAAATGCTGAACTGAAATGTCTTACGTACCAGTTTTTTCTCTTTTCCGTCTTGCTATATAAGGGCTTTCGGCCATGGTTGGCTTTGACCCTCTATGCATACCTGCCAACTTTCACTCTTTCCGAGAATGGATTTTCAGAGTGGTTGTAAAACATTAAACGAAAAACAATCTGACTCAAAAATATATTTATATTTTGAACCCGCTGAAATTTGCTTGCGTAAGATTATTGTGCTTTTATATATTTATTGTAATTCTTTATATGTAGTGGTGGTCAAACTCATTTATAATTATCATTATAATTCAAAAAGTTAATTGGAATAACCTTAGTATTGCTACCACTTTAAATATGAAAATAAAATCTTCCGGAAAATCCGGAAGAGTTGGCAGGTATGCACTATGGGATATCGCGACTCTGCATTTAGTGGCGAAAATAGTCAAGTATCTCAAAGTCCTAATTATTTTCTACCACTTTATAAAGAAACTGGGGCATGTGGACTCTCTACATAAGTATACACTAAAAATACTTTGCCCTCATTTTAATCTTATCAGGCAGAAATATCTTTAGACCACTGTATATGCATGTAAAGAAAACTGATTCGTTAAATACGTGTATTCCCGTAAATCTTAATAGCAAAGTATTCTGAAAAGAAAATCATGTAGTTAATAAAACATACTACTTGGCACGTACGGATCTTAGAAAAATTAAATAAGTGATTACGGAAGGAATTCAGGACCTCGATTTTTCAGTTCATTGGAGTAACAGTACTATGTGTCCATTTAGCTAAGAAAAAAGATCTACATAGAAACTTTTAATACGTTAAGGTGGTATCTTAAAAGAAGTATTTTATATTATATTTAATGTTGTAATAAATATACATTTATTGCGTTTCTTTTAAAAATACTTTTAAAGATGAGTTTACTTTTTCAGCGGAAATAGTTCACTTATTTCCTCAATAGATGGCTGCACTGGTTAGCTCTGCTTATTAGCGAATTCTGGTTTTGATGGTGCAAAACATGATTTAAATTCAGGGGGCACCACTATTATAATTTTTGAATTTCACAATAGTTATATTTTTCTCAAATTTTAATTATCTTTTAAAACTGAGACTTTTGAGTTGAATTATGTGTATTTAAGTTTATTTAGATGTAATTAGTATTGTTTTATCCCTTTTATTAAGTATTATTTAATTTGTGACTGTTTTTATTATGGAGCTTTTTTTGTTGTGACGTTCACTGGTGTTGCGCAGCGGCTCGAAGGAGAAAAGATCGGTTTAGGATACATCCGCATTGCTGACACGAGGATAAAGGATATACTTCAAAAGCTAATACTTAATATATACTGGAAGTTTTAAAAATAACATTTCTAATTTAGTTTTCTTAGTGTTATAATGAGAAGTTAACTTACATTAATAGACCTATTTTTTTATTTTATGCCAAGGCTAAGAGAGACACAAGCACCCACCGATTTATAGTATAGCACTCTCTCGAATTGCCGGATGCAAAAAATTCTATACCTTAAGATTCAAAATTTTTTTCAACTATTATTTTATTAAAAAATAAATATTTATATAATTTATTTTTTGCATAAATTATCTTTGGATTAACAAATTTTATAACTATGTATAAAAATTTTTTCAATTCACTTGAAAAGTTCTCGAGATATGGCGAAATATACGAAAAAGTAAAATTAACATTAACCCTTTTGAAGGCCGTGGTAAGTATACTTACCACCACGTTTTACCACTTTTAATTTAGGTTTCCATTTTTCAATAACTTCAGCTTTCTTGAAGTGAGTTTGAATAAAATTGGTAACCATTTGTCACTTTTAAAAAACGTATAAAAGTTATAAAATACATAATTCCTTTTGAAGTTTGTAGCATTTAAGGAATTTATTTTATAAATAAAGAAAAATAAAAGTCAGTAAGTTCCTAATAGGTCATGTTAAATATATTTACCACCAAAAAAATGGCATTTTTATAAACTAAATGAGTTATTTCTTTTTTATATCAATTACTGTTCTTAAAACAATTTCAATTCCAAAAATACTTTAATTTACCTTTACTAGAAATAAAAGGCCAGTTAAAGGGTTAAGGGATCCAAACTTTGGATCACTCTCCTGACCAAACTATGAGGACTATATTCACTACATTTCGACTATCCCCTGTATTTGGTTAGTAACAATTTAGTCCGTGCTTTTTTTAAATTTTTTTTACGCACTGCCCTTTGGAGTGAAGCTTAGAATAAAAAGTAGGCGTTACTTTCTATTTGTTATAATAAGAATGGGACAAAAATTTTACGTTTTATCTTAAACTAACTTTAACTGTAACTTTCTTTAAACAACTTTCTTAATGTTGATTACAACTGTAATTGTGCTTACAAAAATCGATTGTAATAAATTACTAGCTACCATGTTTACAAATTTTGATTGTAACTTTAGTCGAGGTGACTATAATGAATTAGAGCAAAACTTACTTGCAATCGAAACACATGGTTACATGCAATTAAGATTATTGTAATTATGATTACAAGTAATCATATTATACGATTACAAGTAGTAAATATTGTACGCTGTAAAAACAATGATGACATCCTACTGACATCCTTCCTTCTTCTTTTAATCTATTTGTGATCCGTTCATTCCTTATGATCTGGATACTTGGCGCCTCATATGTGTCCTTTACCCATTCGTTATCTGGTGCTGGATTCATGATATTAAAAAATTGAGGTGGAGTTGATATATAAACCAACTTGGTATGTTGGTAATTGAGGTGGAGTTGGTCTTGGGGGAAAGAAAAGAGGCAATTTTTCCTGTGAGAACAAAGATGAATGCTGCTAGTAAGTAACTTATGAAACAACATCAAAGGATTAAATAAGACTTGAGATAAACTATGTACTTACAAATAATTTACACGCCAATGTATGCAGTATCGCTGGTGAAGAATTGTGCTCGAGTAGGAAGGCCTCTTCTGATAAATTTTCAAAAGTAAAGATTAAATTGACATTAACATTCAACTCTAAAGAGAAACAGAATGGCCCTTTTGGTATATTTTCAATCCTAAGTTTAATATTTACTAATTCTTTGGCTAATTAACAAATGTTAACTTTCTATTTTATTTTTAACATTTGTAATCTGATTTTATTAAATTTCAAACACTTGGCGAAGTAAAAAACAGTTGTTGATGTTGTAAAGTTTAGGTAAAAGAGGAGGTTTATTTTTTCGTTTTTAATTATTAGAGCCTTACTAAATAATTCTCGATTTTAGACCAGGCTACAAGAACAAAGCAAAGCTACAATCTAGTTCAATGGTGATTATAAAATGAATAACAGAAACATTACAATGTGTTGATACAAGTGCGAACAGGTTTATACTTATCCATTTTATTGAAATTTTTTATAAGTGTCTGTTATTCATATATGAAATTTTTGACTAATCAATCGAGATTAGTCGGCATTGCGCAAAAGAAAGTTTGTAAAATAAAGAACGAGAGCTCTACTTTTAATGGTAGAAACGTGATGCCTGTCTTTTAGAAACACGCTACCATTAGCCTCGCTCACCGAGAGCCTATTTTACATCACTAGCAGCAGGGCGCTGAAAGCCTATAAATACCCAGGCGGAAAAGAGCAAAAACTGATACGAAAGTCATTTTATTCTAGAGACATTAAATTTCCACAACTCAATTAAAGCGTGTTAATAAAACTGCGTCTTTCTTAAGAAAAAGTAGATTGAAAAGAATTGACTATAGCGCGCTAATTAGTTCTATCAGACCTTGTCCGTCTCGTATTCACCTAATCTGTAGGCGGGGCTAATTTTCGCTTCCAGACGTAATGGTCCGCATAAACTTCCGGAGCAACCGGAACTTATTTCTTTTCTAATGTTTTTACTTAGGCTGATTCAATCATCGTTGATTAATATGAAAAATTCATTTTTAGGAAAAATACATAAAAGTTAAATAAAGGGTCTTTGAATACATAAAAGTTAAAAAAGAAATAAAGGTTCTATGAATACATAAAAGTTAAAAAAGAAATAAAGGTTCTTTGAATACGTAAAAGTTAAAAAAAAAATAAAGGTTCTTTGAAGTGTGTTTGTTTTTAAAGTCTCCAAATAACTCAATATAAAGATCTATACGCAAACATAACCTGAAATTATTATAGAATAAAGCTCTACACTATTTTTAACATGGGTTATATTTGTTTCTTCTCAGTGATGGAGCAAAGGGCCCATGCTATCCCTCTCCTGAAATTTTGAGTTTAAAAAAAATATATAATCTGAACAAAACGAACTTTTCTATATATATTTCTTAAAATTTTTCCAAAAATAATTTTTTATCTAATATATACAGTATTCTTATTCTTTAAATTTCAACATTTCATCAAAGCGTAATTTAAAATAAAATTGGTATGTTCCCATAATGTAATGTAAAATTTAAGGTAATATCTGAATAGAGAAACATGACTTTTAACACTAAATAATTCAGATTCGTGTGTGCTATATTTGACATATAAAAAATAAAGTTACTTTAAACCAGAGGAGACATTTTATGTGGCACACAAACTTAATTTGAATTGAAAAAAAAATAATTTTTAAAAAAAATTTTAAATATAAAAGAATTAGTCAAAATTAAAACAATACACAAATCACATTAGTGTTTGTATCCTTGTAAGTTTTCTCCTTATTATTTGTAATTTTAAAATTATTTCATTTAAAAAAAAGTAATTAAATGTAATTTTCTGTTTATTATTTTCTTGCTCATTTAAATACATAAAAATGATGAGCAAAAAATTGTGATTGGTTAAATGTTAGCCATTGTTTAATTCTAGAAAGCATTCACAATTCAAGATTTTAAAGATAACATCTGTGATATTTACAAACGTATAGTTTTATTTGATCTAGAAAAAAAAGTTACTGTACGTGTAATAAATAATTCAATGAACAACATTAATACGATAGCACTTATTGACTTGACATAAAATTTATATTAATAATTGCCATGTGCAGGATTTTTTACACTAAAAGTGGTGCACAAGATGCTCCAGTGTTGATCACCCCTGCTTTTAACAATTAAACTCCGTAAAAAAAATAAAATAAATGCATTTTAAGAAAATTTGATGAAGTAACATATCTCTTGTTTTTTTGTTTGTTTGTTTAAGTGCGGGAATTGAAGATATTGCTTTTATTTAAGAGAGAAAAAAAAATATTTCCATTATGAAGCGTAATTTTTTAAAGAAAATAAAATTTCTGTTACAAATTTACAATAAAGCCACATTTTGTACTTCTTTTAATGTCATATCTAAAAGTTACAAGTGCTGTTTAAGCTGTGCATGTTTTTAGAATGCCATGAATAATTAGTATATCTGCGAGGTAAATATATCTTAACTTAATATTTAGCTGCTAGAGACCAGTGTCTTTTAAAAACTTAATTGTATTTCATATTTTAAACATTAAAATAACTCTCCAGAAAAAGGATCAGACAACAGAATATTATTTTTTTCTATAATATATATTATTTTTATTGACAATTTTTTCTTGCCATCATCATTCAACTTGTGATAATAGAAAAAGCTCATTTCGATTTAATGAAACAGATTTTTAAATTTCCAAACAATAAACGCTATCAAGATAAGAGAAAACGCCAACGATGTTTGGAAATCTAATGCAAAACATTATAATAAGAAGGTTATGGCGATGTAACGGAAGTTCGTTCGGACGGACCGGGTGAAGTTCAAGTTACTCCCGCTTAACTAGCCGTTTGTTTATTTAGAAAACGAGGTGAATTCATATCATATTTCATACCATCCACACATTTGAAGTTGCGCAGACGGTTTAATATTTTGAGAATAGTATATAATTCTATTTCAATCAAAATAAGAGAGAATTAAATAAATATTGATTGAATTTAATAGTTTTAAATACTGGTAGATATGCTAATAGTGTAATAATATAGTCCCGATCTTATATATTAATGAAAATTGATTACTATCCTATTTTTAAGAGACTATTATTCATTAGCTTTCGTCGATGCCAGATTTTTAATACAGTTACCAGATTTTGCCAGATTTTTAATACAGTTACGGTATTTCATATATATATCGATCACTTTCGTTGATAACGCGTAAATAAGAGAAAATTCTCAAAATGTTCTGGAGTTTCGAAAATATTTAACAGTTTTAATCTTGTGAACTATATTATATTTTTGCAAATCAAAGTTTATTAACATTGCGCGCCGTGTCTTATTTAAGATTATCATTACCATATGCAGGTTGTTCGTACTGCAGAGGAAGTAGGCGTTACTGTTTAATATAAGTACTCCGTTTTTGGACGATTCACAATCAAGGATATGTCAGTGTATTTAAAATATTCATCACTCTTTGGATGACTCACCGTAAAAAAAAGTAAATAAAATAAATAGAAATAAAGGGTATATATATATTCTTCTTTACTACCTATTAGAGCATCTATCAAAGCTTTCTATCTTCTGTATTTGTATTTGACGCCATTTCTTGCAGATTGCTTTTAAATCATGTGCAACCGTCCTTCGCCAAGTTGAAAGAAAAATCTTAGCATCAAGTCGAATTTTTTTTCTTCTAAAGTTTGTGAAGGCACCGAATTCCAGTATATATTTTAAGATCACTTAAATGGTTCATAAGTTATTCAGTCCATCCTCCCCCCGAAAAAAAACGTTTATTGATGACGTTTAGTGACGATATAGTTTAGTGACGACACTATGATTGCCAGAACTTTAATACAGTTACAATATTTCCTATTATCTGTTTCGTTGCATGCGTTTAAATAAGAGAAAGTTCTCAAAATGTACTGAAATTTCATAAAATTTTAACAGTTTTTACCTTGCGAACTACATTATATTTTTGAAAATTAAATTCTTTTCATGTTTCTCGTGGTTTAATTTAAGATGATATTACCATATTCCAGCTGTACGTACTGCGGAGTAGCATAGAGGAGAAAGTAGGCGTTACTGTCTAATGTAATTTAGTAACGATGTAGAACTCACCATGATTGCTAGAACTTTATACAGTTACGATATTTCCTATTATCCGTTTCGTTGCATGCGTTTAAATAAGAGAAAGTTCTCAAAATGTACTGAAATTTCATAAAATTTTAACAGCTTTTACCTTGCAAACTACATTATATTTTTGAAAATTAAATTTTTTTCACGTTTCTCGTGGTTTAACTTAAGATGATATTACCATATTCCAGCTGTACGTACTGCGGAGTAGCATAGAGGAGAAAGTAGGCGTTACTGTCTAATGTAAGTTCAGTAAGTAAGTAACTTAAGATGATATTACCATATTCCAGCTGTACGCACTGCGGAGTAGCATAGAGGAGAAAGTAGGCGTTACTGTCTAATGTAAGTTCAGCATTTTTTAAACGATAACTTGAAATGGCAACAAGTGTATATGAAATTCATGCATCAACATTTCTCCCTACTCCCAAATTGCAGCATAGGGACTCATTGCTCTTCATCTTCCTTTATCTGTGCTTGACTCCATGTCTTGCAAATTGCTTTTAATTCATGTGCAACTATCCTTCGCCAAGTTGAAATAAAATATTGATATTGTCACAGTGACCCGTGATTATGTCTATTCTTTTGTTAATTTTTTTTTAATTGTAATTCTGTTATTTTAGTTTTTCTTTCCCATTTTTTTATTACTACCTACCACCTGTTAAATTTTATCTCATTTTCTTTCCTCTTTACCTATGATGGTTATTTTTTTTAAATCCTTTTTCTTTTTCTTTCCCGTTTCATTTTTTTTCTCATTCCAGGTTCTTTCACTCCCCCTCTTCCCCCCTTTCTTTTCCTTCGTTGCCATGAGTTTTGTTACTTGACCGGTACACATTCTTGACCGGTCTCAACCAGATTTTCACTTCTGTCCCCCTCGTGTACATCTACCCTTTTGCACCGCCCTCAAATGAGAGAGAGATTCTTCCTTACCATATTTGGCACGATTTTGGGTATCATACTAAATGATGGCGGTATCGTACCAAATGATGACCAAATGATCGACACCAACGGTGACCCTGATTGTCTTGAATATTAAATTTTTCACCTTTCTCACGTTAAATCAACTTCCTTCTATTTTAAATGTGAAACTTTCCCTCTCGTTTCGGACAGCACTTCTCTTTCAAATTTCTCTTAATACTTGATCCAGGAGTTCCCTTGTCTTCTGGATTAGGTTAAAAAATTACAAGGCTACGGAGTTGAATATTAACAGTCGTATACCCAAAATTTGAATCGGCTGTTCAACGACTATATATATATATNCGAATCAAACTTATATATATATAAAACCTACGTAAAATCTTCCAAAACATTTGATGCTGCAAATATTGTTAGAATAGAGTTAATATGGAAGTGTTTCAATAACTTTGATCAACCCCTGCATTTATTTGCTGTACTTTTGAACACAACTCTAAAATCTCGTGGTGCGTTAAACGTCCATTTTTTTTTTAAAATTTTTATTTCACATGTCATGCATATCGATCTGGGAATCTATGATTGAAATTAGCTTTGGTCATTTAGCAAAGTAAAGCATTCCAAGCCCAGAACATTTGATATAAAAAAATTGGATCTATATAACTATTCTTAAGTTGAATACGTAATTCTTACACAAGATTTTAAGTGTTATGTAAAACGCATGTTACTAATAAATAATAAGTTGAACGTAGCCAGCTACATACAAAATAGTGATATATATATAATAAATATGAGGAAATAAATATGGGAAATAAATATAAGGAAAACTAATAAATAATTTATTACATTTTTGATACAACAAGATGTTGTTGTAATAGCTGTTAATACTGTTGTAATAGTTGTTAAAGAAAGATATTGTCACAGAATTAAGTATGTCCTTTATTTAGGTGATTTAACATGATGCAAGTTTAATTTTAATCCTTTTGCACCGGACGGGACATGTGCTGTCCCAGTCCATGGGTTCAAACCCTTATATAGAAAGACGGAAAAGGGAAAAACCTGGTACGTAAAACATTTCATTCCAGCATTTTTTTCGAAAAAAATGAAATATCTGTAACTATTAAGATTTCTTTTATAATTCTGGCATATATATAAAGCTGCTTCTTTTCCAAGATAAAGTAGATATTGTTGAAAAATTAAAAAAAAGAAAAAGTAAACTCCTCCCCAAAACTAGCTATAACTGAAATGGTTTTACTACCAGCCTTTCCTCTTTTCCGTCTCGCTTTCACCCCTNAAAAAAAAAAAAAAAAAAAAAAAAAAAAAAAAAAAAAAAAAAAAAAAAAAAAAAAAAACAGAAATGGAATTCTTTTTAATGCTGTTAAGTCTATGATCAAGTAACAAACAAATTACTTACTTTTTTATTTTGTAGTATTCTCTCGATTTTTAATTTTTGTTAGAAACAAGTTAAGAAATGTTTTGAAAAGGAGTCTCAGCACATATCGCCACCTTGTTAAAAAAAATAAATAAATAAAGGAACATTTACGTAAAACATAATCTGCAGATGCTGTTATAATCTACAGCGCCCACTGCAATGTTGAAGGATTGTTGCTTTTGGGCTTATTTTATACATTGTTATGAGGGAATAATGCAGAATAATTGAGATGTTTGACATGAAACATATTCTGAAAATTTTTAAGACTGTAAAACACTATCTCATTCTTCAGAAAGAGTAAATTTCATTGGTTTTTTAAATTTAAATTAAATAGATTTTTATATTCCAAAAATTGAAAAGGGATTGATTTTTTTTCCGTACATTAAAGATATTCAAAATTCAAAAATTGTTTCAGCGAAAAGGATTTTTTACGGAGTTCAACGTACTTTTCTATTAAAAAATTAATAAGTTCAAAGATACATGTTAATTTTGCCAATCTCTTACCATATTATTAAACAAAAGTTTTTCAAAATATATATATCACATTTGATTAAAATTATGTACTGCATAATGCAATGAAAAATGTTTCAGCTACATGTGTAGATTGAAATAAATGGATTTTGGTTGACTAATGGCGGAAATCAAAAAATTAATGGAATCAAAATAAAGCTTTAATTCAGTAGCAGTTATAGAGCTCGAGATACGAAATCAAAATAATATTTTTTCCAATGAATTTTTAAGTAAAATAATAAATTTTGCATAATAATATTAATAGGGACAGGCCATGAAAGATAAATCACTGCCTGATCAAAAGCCAAATTTTTAAGAAAATGTATTTTATTAAGGCTTTTGGAGTACAGTAGAGATCATATTGGTCATCGAAAGTTAGCACTACCAAAAGTATATTAAATTCTGCAAACCTCAAATTATCTCATGTTAATATTTAAACATTTTAGCTGAAAATAAGACTAATAGTTAAGATTTGAATATTTTAATGACGGGTTTACTTTTTTCAAAAAAAGATTAGTAATGATTAAATTTATGATAAAAAAGGGTTAGTAATGATTGTATTTATAAAAAAAGGAAGTTTAAAAGTTAGGAAATATGTAACGTCGATAGACAACAAACATATAGACAACACACATAGTTCTTTAAAACAAAACTATACATCAAAAGTGATTGAAATTTATCAGTCAGACACGGTTTTCTGTTTAAATCCCCCTTGTATCTTGCTACTTACTGAGAAGATAACAGTTGCTTTAATATGTAAACAGTTTGAAGTAGTTCAGTAGTCTGTAGCAATTCATTTTTTCTGAATTGAGGACTTACCGGCACTTCTTTATACCTTTCTCGGAAGAAGTCACAGATAAAACTTATTGAAGATAATGAAATAATAAGTCACCACTTCACAAACTTTGGAAAAAAATATAACCTCAGAAGCTATTTTCTCGAATTACAATAACCAATTGTAATTTTCAAGATGAACAAATGCGTTATTTCTTTTTTACTAATTTGTGTGGCGTATGTTGCAGATTCATTGAGTATTGATTCTACATTCAATGGAGGTAAATGAATTTCAGTGTCATATAACACGCCTTTTGTTTATGTTATAAGCTAATTGGAAAATTCGACTCTTTGCAAATATTGTACTCTTTTCAATGCTCCCAATAAAAAAGTCTTCAGCATTCTTCATTTAACCTGGTATCTTCAGGCCATAACCATCAGCATATATGCTTTTAGGTTAATTAGCAAATGCCACTCTGTGCAAATATTACAGTTATTTCATAATGCTCCTAATTTGAAAAGTGCCCAGTATTCTTCATTTATCCTGATATTTTTAGGTTCATCACAGTCAACCCATATGCCTTTAAGCTAATTAAAAAAATCCTACTCTTTTAAAATATTGTAATAATTTTACAGTATTCTTTGCTAATTGGAAAAATCCTCATTACACTTTATTAAATCCAATACTTTTAGCTTCGATACAATCAACCCATATGCATTTAGATCATACATAATCCGATTCTTTACAAATATTGCAACGCTTTTACAATACGCCTAACTGATTGGAAAAGTCTTCGATATTCTTCAATAAATGTGATATTCTTAGGTGTATTACAAACAGCCTATATGCTTTTCGGCTAATTAATGTGTGAAGGATTTATGTGTAGGTGTTAGCTTTAATTTGCTTAGGCGGGTGCTCTTGTTATTAATAAGCCTTATCCTCTTCCAGTGCTTTGAGTCGAGATATATATTAAAAATGCATTGTGATTTATTATTAATAAAATAGAGCCTCGGTGATTCTGGGGATGGAGCGTCGGCCTCGCAATGAAGTAACCGTGGTTCAAATTCCAGAGGAGGCTAGTTGATACGAATCAAACTCTGCTTCTACATCGAAGCAACTGAAGTGCTGTTGTAAAATATCCTCAGTGGTAGAGGAATAGTGGTAGAGTGGAAGGATGAAATAGAGAATAGATGTTGGGGTGAAAAAACAAATTCGGCGGATTGCACTTACAGTTGCCAATAATCTGCACTTATAGCTGCACTTACAACTGTCCAAATTTTTATTATATTTTTATTATAAAAATTGTAACACTTACCTGCTTTATAAATCTGGAGAATTCCAAAATGATATGTTCTTCATTTGAAAACTTTATTCTCAAATAATATATACATTACTTGAAGATGTCCCTTCATTACTTGAAGATGACATAATACACAATAAAATTTTATAATTGCAAGATCTCGATATGAATTTCAATATGAAACTGAAAAACAGAATTCCAGTTGAAATTTATAATTCAAAACTATATAATTTAATTTATTAATAATCATCATAAATGATATTATTTAACGTAATTCGGATAATTCTTTATTGTTGTTTTCCGAATTATATAGATTTAGAAATGCATACTATTCGAAAACTTTTACAGTTCTGCACTTTCTGAAATCATACTTATTCATTGGAATAAACTAATCAATGTTGACTACACTTTAATTTGTAATGAATTGAATACAAAAAAAAAAGGATTTTACCTTAATACACACATCTGTAACAGTATGGAAGTTATCGGTTGCGAGTTTGTTGATAATACAATGGAGTTAAAAATTATTGAGGAATTTCTTCAAATGTTAGGCGCGTTCTGTTTCTCAAAGATTTACCAAAGTACTGGGTCGTTTTTTCATGTTCTTCTGCCTTTTCCTCAGGGAAATTTTGCTTCTTATATGCTACTAAGAAAATGGCGTCAGTCTTTGCCAATGATTATGATAGAACTAAATACCAGATATTTTTAGGCTCACGCTAGAGGGCGTACTTAAGCGTTGATAGCGCGAATTTTGAAAACTGTTTAATAAAGAACAAGGCAAAAGCAAATTTCATTCAAATTGCACGTTTTCAATAATTATTTATATTTAGTATGCAATTTCAGGTTAGCACAATTAAATATAGTTTTCGAAGATTTCATTGCTGACAGTTGTCATTTGAAAACTATTAGATTGTTTATTATTACAAAGTTTTCGAATTCATTCATTTTATTTCTTTCATTTAAAAAAGAGATTTTTGTTTTAAATTTTATCATTTTCAGATTTGTTATTTAATTTATTTCCTTCTTTTGCTTTTTTATTACTTAAAATAAATATGTGAAATTTTGGTTTAGCAATTTTACGACCACTGTCAACTTTAAAATATCTTTTTGTTTGTGAGAGACAATATTTTCAAAACTATACTACCTAAACGAATCGCTCTTAGTTGATCAACATCTCAAGAGTGCGAAAAGAGAACTACCTGTTTTTCAGAAACATCGATCAACGAGAAAAAAAACTGTTAACAAATCAACTACGCACTACTCAAGGCCGTTAGTCGAAAACATCACAACAACGGGAAGCAAGAATGAAAACCAATCGGGAACGCAATTCGCAGACACTGCCAATACTCAAGTTTGAATTTTAGTGCAATTCACTATGATCCGACAAACCCAGGCGTCATCATCGGAAAAATGGATCAATTATGTATGTCTTGTAGTGCTCAATGAACTCAACTTTTAATGTCTTTTAATCTTGTTATTGATTGTCGCCTTGCCAAACTCCCTTTTATCTGGACCACTTGCCCATTTTTACCAACTTTACCATTTTACCCTTTTCCCATTTTGCTACTTTACCATCTTATTATGACTGTCTTGTTTTTAGTCTGCTTTGTCATGTTTACAGGTTTTGTTTGTTTTAAACTGTATTTTTACTTTTTTTTTACTCCTGTTTTATTGTAATGTCTTTTAAGTCATGTACCTCAGATTTTATACTGTTCTTCGGCACCCCTGTGCGTTTTTGCCTTCGGAGCGTGTTTACTTTTATCCTGTTGCAGATTTTAAATGCTTTACCATTTTTTAAAATTGGTTTTACATATTATGTCAGCTGGTCTGACTAATGGTTTTACCCTTGCCCTTTTAGCTAATGATAAGTTGATTGATTTTAATTCCAAATTTTAAACATTGGTGGTGGTTTTTTTTACATTGTACTACTGTAAGTTTTTTTTGTTGTACTTTTGTCTCCAGCTCGTCAACTTTTTCAATGTTTAATCACTCTGGTGTCACCTTTGCTTGATAGAACCCTGTCGAGCAATGTCTCTTTGTTACTTTTACCCCAGCTATACTGGTGCTCAGGGTATGTATTATTTTATACCTTCCTCTAACTGTCACTATCCTTGCCAAAGGCAAAATGCTATGTAAAATAGGACAATTTTTTAAGGCTATAAGGGTCTGTTGACCTGCCATATAAGGATCTGTTGACCTGATATTTTTAAACATTTTATTACTATGTTAATTTATGTAAATGGCCTGTTGCCATCCCGATTCTTCTAGGTATATTTTTTGTATTTTATACATAAGGGTATGCTGACCTTTTTTTAATGTATTCCATTGTATTTGGCGTATGGGCCTATTGGCCTAGGCCGCTGTAAAACTTTCAAATGTCTTGTAGTGCTCTCAAATTTAAGAATGAAACAGCTGGAATCTACTGTTAAGGAGGAAAAGAGAAACTACCAGATTTAACGTCTCCAGCCGAGCCATTATCAACGTACTCATCAGGTCAAACAAACCAATCGAAACATTTTTTGGCGAATGTATGCCAGTACAATTCGTATTTCCAAATTACTTTATCCGGTGCCATACGTATCGCGAACGAGATTTACATGACAACATTCAAAGTACAAGGACAAATTTATCATCGTGCAGGATCACTTCTGTCATTGCCTGCCGCAGATCATTAATTTCTACTGATTTATTTCATGGGTAATACAGATGATCAAGTCAATCAACGTTGTCAGTTAAACAATGGCACCAAACGAGAAATTGTTGCCGCATTAAAAAATTTTTTTGATCAACATAAGTTAATTAGGCTGTTCTGAACTGGCCTTGACAAAATGCCATACAATAATTACAAAGTTGTTATTAAAGCTGGCAAAATACCCGTAGGCCACCACAAAGGAAAATAAATGCAATAACATTTGCATGAAGTGGCTATTGTTATAGTTCGCGAATAATTTGCCTCTCACCATATAATTCTTCATCGCGAAAGTGGTGACGCTCAAAGAGTCTCAGAAACGCATCGATCTTATGATGCATAATATTTTATCCTATTTTATTTTGGCAAGGAGAGGATGGATAACTTTTTAACATAATATTGAGAAATCCAAATACAGGCGAGAAAACCAATAAGAAAGTAAGTGCAATGAATTATTATGCTTATAGATTAATGATTCACCAAAACGCTGATAATCATATTTTAAAATGTCGACCATTATTTCATCAATGCATTGTCGATACGTAAGCGAAAATTGGAACCGAACTCCTACTGTATATTAAATTAAATATAACCAAATTACGTTCAAAAGAATACATTCATTTACGAGATGCATTAATTAAGGATGGTAACGTTAATCCTAAAGATGTGGGGAAAATGATTAAACTGCCGGCTACATTTACAGGGAGTCCCAGGCACAAGTATGAATACTCGCAGGATGCAATGACATATGTTCACGCATATGAGCTCCCAGATTTATTAAATACATTTTCATGCAATCCTGCTTGGGATGAAATTAAAGAGCTTTTGTTACCAGAAAAATCATCATCGTATCGTCATGATATTACCGCACGTGTGTTTAAACAAAAATTAAAATCTTTACTTGATCTCATTGTGAAGCGTCATGTTGTTGGACAGACACGGTCTTGGATGTATTATATTGAATAGCTAAAAGAAGATTGCCACATGCACACATTCTGATTTTGCAAATTAAAAAAAAATCACACTTTGACAAATTGATCAGATCATATCAGCAGAAATACCTGATGTCGCCATTGATCCAGACTTATTTTAGGTCATTATCCGAAATAGGATTCATGGTCCGTGTGACTCACTCAACAACACTCTACCTTGCATGTCTGATGGAAAATGCACCAAATGATATCCAAGAGAATTAACTGCTTTGACTATCACTGGCAATGACGGCTATCCGTTTTATCGACGACGATCAAAAGAGGATGGCGTAAGGTCCATCATTTTAAAAATCCGGAACAACGATATTGAAGTCGATAATTGTTGGATATTCACCGTAGCTCTCGAAAACGTACAAAGCACACATCAATGTCGAAAACTGTAATTCGGTGAAATCTATCAAATACATTTGTAAATATGTAAATAAAGGAAACGATATGGCAGTATTTGGAATGGAAAATTCTACTTCAACAATTGATGAAACCAATCAGTATTAACTGGGATATTACTTCATAAGTAATGAAGTTTTCTGGCGTATTTTATCAGTTCCAATTCATGAACAACATCCAACAGTAGTTCATTTTGCAGTACACCTTGAAAATGGACAGCGAGTTTACTTTACAACAGAAAATGCCAGTTCAAGAGCATTGTCACCACCACAAACAACGTTAACGCTATTTTTCTCATTGTGCAGGGAAGACTCATTTTCAAAGACGCTTCTTTACTGTGAGGTGCCAGCATACTACGCATGGAGTGGTTCGGCGAAACATTTTCAACGTCGAAAGCAAGGTAAAGCAGTTGAAGAACTTCCCAATTTATAGTCAACTGATGCATTATGTCGTCTCTACTCAAGCCACCCTAACAATGCAAAAATCTTTTCTTACGATTAATCAACGTGTGATGACCGACATCGTTTTAAGAATTAATAACAGTAAACAATGAAGTATGTACCACTTATTGCGAAGCTTGCCAAAAATTGAATATTCTTGAAAACGACGCACATTGGGATGCTTCAGTGGCTGATGCATCTAATACTGCTCGACCACAGCAAATACGCATTTCATTTTCAATAATATTAACTACCAGGAGGCTCCGCCCCCTGCTCGTTAACGCTCGCCAACCCCCGAGAATTGCTAAGCAATCCTATGTGGTTCACGCCATGAACCATGGCTCGCTGCGCTCGCTCGCCAATGAACACAATGTTCTAGCACAAAGACATAGTATATTATCATCAAAGACATAGTATTGTACTTATGTAGAAGAATTCTATCAATGTTCTTATTGGCTTTTAAAAAAGTATATTAGCTATTTAGATTGTACATGGTGAAAAAATCAAAACATTAGCTAAATGAGAAACATATTAGAAAATAAATTATCAAATACTGCAGTTACTCACCTTATTCAACTAAATGTGTATAATAAATTAGCTAATGCTAGAAATTCTGAAAGTTTTAGAAACAAATTTTATTATTTAAAAATATAAACTTTAAATCCTAACTTTTCCTTGTGAGATAATAACCCTCAAAAAGTCTTTCATTTTCAAGAACACAAAAATTTGTTTTTATCACCAAATGAAATATTTTTTGGTGATCAGCATTATTGAGTCAATACTAAACTGATTTTCTCAAAAGTCTGACCTTGTGACTTATTTATAGTAATGGAGAAGGCCAGCCTAATTAATTCCTAATTGAGTTTAAATTAAATATTATCATGTTTTTAGGGCATAAATCTGAATTGAACAACCTGATAATGATCACTCTGGTTATTGTTTCCGTTTTTAAAAGCGCTATATGTTGAGCCACCTCATGTGACATTTTCAGCAGCAATCATTGGTCGACTTTCTAACGTTGCCATTCGGGGAGTTGTAATGAGGCTTTTTTTTAAGAGAAATATATACATAGATGCTTTCCATCCAATCCAAAAGATCTTTGGGAAAAATACAAAGACAACATAAGCAAAGACATATTACATCGCTTACGTGCAACAAAACAAAATCCGCACATTCAGTTCTCTCCAGACGTATATAATGAGGCTTTAGGACATATGTTTAATAATCGAGGACATATGTTTAATAATCTTCAATAAAACACTGTTACAACTAGGAATTCCTAAGCCAAATCAATGCGCAAACAATTTTTTCAATCGTAATTTTCCAAGACAAATCCATTTTGATATCGACAAATTAAGTTCATTTGTTCAAACAAATCTTTCAAAATTGGTTATCGAAGTGGTTGTCGTATCATAGCATGCGACAAAATTATGACAACTGTTACAAATCAAAGGGGTGGATTGTTTTTCTTGGATGCACCAGGGGAAACAGGTAAAACATTTCTAATTTCTCTTATCCTGGCAATAAAACGATCACAAAATAAAACTGCATTGGCTTTGGCATCCTCTGGAATTGCGGTACCCGTTTTGGATGGTGGCCAAACAGCGCATTCAACACTTAAATTACCTTTGGAAATACAATTCACTGAATCACCCACATGCAATATCAGAAAAACGCTGTAATGTGTAAAATACTAGAAGCATGCCAACTAATAATTTGGGATGAATGTGCTATGGCTCGCAGAAAGGCATTGGCAGCGCTTCAACATACGCTAAGAGATTGTATTGAAAATGAACAACTTTTCGGCTGTGCACTAATTTTATTATCTGGTGATTTCCAGCCAACTCTACCAGTAATTCCACGTTTAACTCCTGCTTATGAGCTTCATGTATGTCCCAAATCATCAATTTCGTTGTGGCAACATGTACAAAAATTTAACTTAAAGACTAACTAGCGTGTCAACATGCATCAGCCGAATGTTTTGCAAAGCAAATGTTGGATATTGGTAATGGAAAGATGTCAATAGATAAATCCACCCAAAGCATTACCCTACTGATAGACTTCTGTAAAATTATTTCCACCATAACTTTTCACAACGTTTTTCCAAATATCGCTCAAAATTATAAAAATCTTCAATTGGGACGAGCTATAAAAGCGGCAAAAATAACGAGGCACATGACATCAATAATCACATTCTAAATGGAATTCCAGGTTATGCAAGAGCATATAAATCCATCGATACTGTTATAGATCAAAACGAGGTTGTAAACTGCCAACTGAATTTCTGATTTCACTTGATTTTCCTGCCACCGCACGTTTCAAGATTAAAAACTGGCGTATCTATCATTCTCCTCCGAAATATCAACCCACCCAGACTTTGTAACGGTACGCGTCTTTCGGTGAAAAGAATAACGACCAAAATTCTCGAAACTAAAACTCTAAATGGCAAATTTAAAGGGGAAGATCATCTGCTACTGCTTATTCCAATGACCCCCACAGTTATGCCATTTGAATTTAAACGTTTGCAGTTTCCGGTGCGACTTGCTTTTGCTATGATCATCAACAAAGTCCAAGGACAGTCACTACAAGTATGTGGTCTGAATTTGAAAAATCCATGCTTTTCCCTCGCACTTCCCTGCGATCTATGTGGCCTGCTCACGTGTCGGAAGACCTTCAAATTTATTTGTGTACGCTCCAAACGGTAAAACGAAAAATATTGTTAATTCAAAAGCACTTGAATAAACCTGATTATAACGAGTCGTGAAATTACCAAATGCTTTTCAACAATTAAATACATCTCTGACCATAATTAAATACAAAATGTGAACTTCTGAGCAACAGCAAGCAAAACTGGTTATCAATTGACTGCGCACCTCCCAAGCTCATTTCTCTGAGACATCTGAGGAACAGCAGGCAAGGCAGTTTACCGATTTATAACACATTGCTCAAGCCTGTTTATCTGAAACATCAAAACAATGGGAAGTAAGAATAGGAAACGATAGAAAACTCACTTCTCTATTCAAACGTCGCCAACATGCTGGTTCAAATCTTGCTTACAGCAATCCTGCTTGGGCTCAAATTAAAGAGCTTTTGTAACCTTGGCAAACATCATCTGATCTTCATGATATTACCGCGCGTGATTTAAAACAAAAAATAAGCTCTGAACTTGATTTCATTGTGAATCGTCATGTTTTTGGTGAGACACGGTGTTTGATGTATTCGATTGAATGGTAAAAAAGAGGATTGCCACATGATTTGGCTTATTGAAATAATCTCACCATGCCAAATTGGCCAGCTCATATCAGCAGAAATACCTAACGTTGCCATTGATCCAGACTTATTTCAGATCATCATTCAAAATCTGTTTCATGGTCAGTGTGCATCGTCATACATGCCTGTTTGAAAATGCACAAACGATATCCTAGAGACTTAACAGCTGAGACTATCGCTGGTTAACCACACTTTCTTCATCAAAAACGAAGAAAGTTTCGTGAAATTTGAGAGCATCCAATTTTTTACAGTGTATCGAATCGATTCTTCTAAGACAATTCAAAGAGTGAAGTTAAATCTTAGCACCAAAAAAAGTGAAGCTCTTTGAAGCTCCGTAACATCAGTTCAAATCCCCCAGAGGTAAAACTATGCACTGAACCAAAAGCGGTGGCTATATCAAAGCAAAAAATACAAGGAGTCACTTCTTGTCACAAATGAATTGGCCTGTGTCATACTGGAAATAACTGAACTGGAACTATATATGCTGAAAGATTAGAACTGATACAAGAGATTAGAAAATTATGATGTGAGCTTCGAAGCCAATTATAAATGATCTGATTAGATAATTTATAATTGGTAAATTGAATAAATTATTTTTAAAATATTATTTTTAGTCACTGGAAGAGAAACAATAGTTTCAAAATATTAGCTACGGAATCACCATGCTTTGCTGCTACTTCGACAAGTAATATAAAATAAACAGCTAAAATTTCATAAACTGCCATTTTTGATGTAATGGAAAATCTTGATATTAAAACTTAGACTATATTCGTTTGCATGTAATAAAAAAGGACGTGCAATTTGATTTTAAAAATGATTCAAGATAGACTTAATATTGGAACCATTAAAAAAATTTAATTGATAAGCACTAAGGTTTGTTCAAACTAAAATTGTGTAAGGTAAACGAAAATTTATATTAAAACTTAATAAGTATCTATGCTCCTTTATTCGTTGGAATCCTTAAGAAAGAAAAAAAAAAGAGTACATATTGTACATTTATTTGATTTGAATTAACTCGCATATGTCTGAAAAAAAATACCCTTGCAAACCTTTCTTGCAACGATTTATTAAAAATAATTACTTGACGATTTCATCACTAATTTAAAACACATATCATCAAAAAGAGCTCATATTTTACTTTGCATTCAGTTAATCCCTTTACCTCAGTTAATATGTGCATTGACATTTAGATTTCTGTCGGAAGTCATTGATACGTGTCAACAATATGGTTGACACTGAGATATGATCGATCACACTCAAAAAGATAAAATTTTAATTAAATAATTGCCATTTTTGAAGAAGATAATTCTGTTAGAAGTCATTGATACGTGACACTAATATGGTTGACACTGAGATATGATCGATCACACTCAAAAAGATAAAATTTTAATTAAATAATTGCCATTTTTGAAGAAGATAATTCTGTTGGAAGTCATTGATACGTGACACCAATATGGTTGACACTGAGATATGATCGATCACACTCAAAAAGATCAAATTTTAATTAAATAATTGCCATTTTTGAAGAAGATAATTATGTTGTTTCCTTATTCTGCCATATATTTCATATCTGCCAACTTTTACGCATTTGTTGAAATATTTGATTTTTATATTTAAAGTGGTAGTAAAATGTATGCTTTCTATATATTCCTTCCATTTATAAACTTAATTTATGGTCTTTTTGACCACAATTATTTTTAAAAAAATCAAGCATATATAAAAATATGTAATACTGTAGTGGTTGTCTGCCGCTACACCAAAATACAGTGCATGTTTCTGCCTAAAATTGTAATTCAAATTCCATTTTACTACCATTGCGGAAAATCATTCTCGAAAGGATTAAAAGCAAGCAGGCTTGATATTTTACGATTCCTTGTAAGAAAAGGAATAAAAAATATGTGTAGGGATAAAATGAATATTTAGGAGAGAAACAAACATGCTTTTGAACTCTGATCAAAAACATTATGCAACGAGGTTAATGATATGATAAAAGATAGAAGTCATCTGAAATTTATTTAATCGAGAATAAAGTTCGAGATTGTGATCAAAAGCCAAGTGTATGTCAGAAAAATATAATATATGCATGTCAGAAAAATATGCTTTTCCTGACTTTAAGAATATCTGGTTAGAAAAAAGTTTTTTTTTCTTACTTAAATCTATCAGAAAAATATAAGTTATTATTTAAATAATAAAAACATAGGGACCCGAGTACTTAAGTATTTGAATTTAAACACTGTATAACAGTTCATGTTTATTTCATCAGTTTGATATTTTTTCTAATACAAATACAATTGACAAAAGCCCTCCGGATGAGCAGTCAAATTTTCTAAGACAAAAGAGTCAGAAGATGTAACAAGTAAGTTGTCATTTATCACTTAAAAATAAAATTGTAGGAAGGGAAGCGGAAAATAAACTAGTTTATTGAATCAAAATATACAGGTAAGTTCATAATTCCAAATTCTTTCTTTCTCTCTTTTATTAACCAAAAAACTGGGCACCGGCCCCTATCCCATACATCATAAAAATATTTACAGACAGTGAATAAAAAATTTTGTGTTAAGCAACATTATGGTAGGTTTGTCAAAAAAAATCAAGCAGTTTGCTTGATAAATAAAACATTTTGCATTACGATAGATTTAGAAATGATAATTTATGTACAGGCATGATTCGAAAATATACGTTGATACTATTTACAGACATAATAGATACTTCCCAAATTCTTAGTATATCAGTTTTATAACTAAGCCTTTACTCTGATATTTTGAGTCGTTAGTAGTTTTATGAATGTTTTATATATATATATATCTATATATA
>NC_092212.1:38076482-38086208 GCF_043381705.1 Parasteatoda tepidariorum | reverse complement strand
TATATATGTATATATATACCCCTTTTTTCATATGTCTGTAATTTTTCTTCTTTTTATCTTCATTTTGAACTTATATATATTATATATATAAATACATACACTGCTGGTCACCCAAATTGCAACACCCAAGAAAGACAAAAATCACAACAAAATTTATTTTGTAGATAACATGTTGACCAAGTACTAAATTATTAAATTTATAGACTTGTGTGAGGTGTGGCTCCTGCCAAATTCAGTAGCCAGAGTAGCTGCCATTGTTGGAGATCACCACTGCCCCCACATGTTTTCTATCGGTGAAAGATCCGGAGAGCGAGCTGGCCAGGGAAGTAATTCAATCTGGCGATTGACGAAGAACCCTCGGACAATGCGTGCCACGAGTGTTCGCGCATTATCCTGTTGAAATATGACTGTGGGCAAGCTCTGAAAGCAAGGAAGGACAACTGACTGCAGTACCTCGGAGATGTAACGATGTCTATTTAAAGTACTGGCAATGTTTACTAGAGGAGTGCGAGAATGATGTCCAATACCGCCCCATACCATAATACCCGGTGCAGGACCAGAGTGGCGGTGCATAACGCAGCTGCTCAGCATCCTCTCCCCAAGGTGTCTCCAGACTCGAATGCGACCATTGCGGTGTTGCAGGTAGGCCGCTATCCTTCCTCTGTCGAACTTGGATACTTGATCAAAAGATGATCGCTGTTTTCTACGAGGCGTAATTGATCGTTTTTTGAAAAAAACCACAAGAAAAACACAATCTATTTATCTATATATTCTCTCTCCCTCTCTCTGTATATATATATATATATATATATATATATATAAGAACAATTATAAAACTTTTTGTATAAAGATAGGAGTGATCGAACTTTGCCCGTTTCGCTTCCTCCTGTAATTATTTCTCCTTCTTTTTCCCTTTAAGGTAATAGTTTTAACAAAAACCAAAAATATTATAATAACAAAATTTGCAACAATTATAGTGTTATCCAAGAATATTTTGACAACATGTTGAGAGTAGCGAAGGGAAGAACTAATCAGGAATTTCTCCGATTTGAAAAAAAATAACGTTTATACTTGGAAGAAAAAATTATCTAAGTAAAGACAGATAGATCGCGTAACTTAATAATTAGAATTAAATTAGAAATAATTTTCCTTGTTAATGAGACCTTTAATTGTTCAAATAGAGAATGATTTTATTGTCTGCCCGAATTAGCTTTTTTTATTTTAGAACATTCCAATAAATATGTTAAGATTTATGCATGGATGTATAAATCTTACAATGTTAAGATTTATATATTATTCCCTCACTTTTTTCTTTACTTTTAACATTATCTCAGCCATGATCTTATGAAGTAAGGATGTCGAGTGAGAAAAATAAGTCTTTCTACAATAATGGATAAATTGTCAACCCTTTGAAACCTTCGTACTTGAGGGTGCATTTCCAGCTTTACAAGTTACCGATCACTTTGGATGTTTAAAGTTATGGTGTTTATGTGTTGGTAATTGTGCAAACTGTGGATTTTTTCTTGGAATACTCATAGTGGTTTTTTTTCTTCCTAATTGCAAAAGAACCTCGAGGATAAGGGACTAAAGCAACTGGGAGATTCTTCTCACCTTATTCGCTTCGCCCATGAAGCCTCGGGTTGGATTCTTATTTTTCATTGTTATTTCTCTTTAAAGTCGATGAAGAAAGAATTTTTCGTTAATAAAAAATACTATCACAATTTTATGTCAGCATATTGTGTTAATATGTTAATTGCAATGAAATGAACTGATAAATAGATTTGAAAAATAGTATAGGGCAAGTAAACTTTGGCTGTATTTATCTTAGCACTTGCACTCATCAAATCTGTATTAAAATATATTTCAAATCTGAAATTAGTTTTGATCGAAGAGCTACAGATTTATTTCGAAATGATATTGTTAGTTTGGTTTATTGCTTGTTGGAATATACTAGTGTTTAAGGAACGCATAGGTTTGTATACTTATATAAAGACTTGTCTGCTCCTTCATAAATAAATCTTAAGAGAAAATTAATGTGATTTTAATGTATTGTATCCTAAATTGAAGTGTATTATTTCCTTTTTCCTATACATTCTTTACTTAGAAAAGAATTGGGGGCACTTAGTAGTCACTCGAGGAAAATTTAAAAAAAATCTGGATAGGAATTCAGAATTAAATTGCATTAAAGCCGTAGTTAATAGAGAGAAAATGATTGCAGATTTGAAATCAGCGATTAAAAAATATGTACGATCTGTTTAGAAACCTTAGCAAAAGAAAAGTGTTCCCAAGTGATATATACTCATAATGACATTCTTAAACTTAAAATAGTTCTAATTTTATTTTTCTTCATATTTTGTTGTATAACAATAGATATAATTGGTTTTAGGTCTTGTCCTCCATGACTACTGAGAACGAAAACAACATTAAAAAAATGATGATTAAAAAAGTATTCATCTAAATTAGTTTATTTTTCAAGTTAAGGAAAATTCAATTTTTAGTAAAAAAATATTTGGTATGTTTAAGATAATAATTAGAAAATTTCTTTTTGGCAAATTTACTTTAATTTTTTTACATTATGGTCCTTCGTTCATATCATATCCTTATTTTGGTTGAATGGTGATAATCTTTTTGAAATGAAGGTATAAAAATAATACTATAATAATAATAGGTATAAAAATTTACTACACGGGAACTTTTGACTTTGATTTTAAATGCTACGATTTGAATTAATATGCAGCTCAATGAATGATATTTGGAAATTACACCTAAAAAAATAATGCATAGAATTTCCTTTTATTCCGAATTATAAATTTGAGTCTTTAAATAAAATTTAAGACCTTTATTCTAACATCAACTTATAAATTAAAAAAAAGATAAAAATGGGTAAGAAAATAAAAAATAGGATAGTTAACCGATTTTCGTTGTACCTTCCACTTGTAATAATTATAAAGCATCATTAATGAAGCATCAATATGAAGCATCACTGAAATATATCTTTAAATTATTATTAATTATGTGTAAATTGATAAGCAAATTTTTATCAAAAATATAGCTCAGACCTTTTGCTTATATGAACTTTTCGCTTTTAACCGTTAATTTCTTACCAACTTACAACTCTTCATTGCTCACGCAAAAAGATATTTCCTTCATATTTTTATGAATTCCTTTTATAAATATTTATATATTTATAACTTTACATATAAATAGCGTTTATTCTTATGGATATTCTTGGATATTAAGTCACTCTTCAAAAACCCTTCTTTTATGAACGTAGAAACCTTTCATTTGAAAGTGAACGTAAAAACCTTTCCCTTGTTAGCGGACCTAAAAACCCTGCTTTGAAAGTCAACGTAAAAAATCTTCATTTGTAAGTAAACTAAACATTTGTAAGTAAGTAAAAATACCTTTTAAATTGAATGTAGAATACCTTCCCTTTGCGATGGAACCTCACCATTTGAAAGTGAATGTAAAAACCCTTTCTCTGAAAGTGAACGTAAGAACCTTTCCTTTGTTAGCGGACCTAAAAACCCTGCTTTGAAAGTGAACGTAAAAAACCTTCATTTGTAAGTAAGTAAAAATACCTTTTAAGTTGAATGTATAATACCTTTCTTTTGAGATGGATTGTAAAAACTCACCATTTGAAAGTAAATGTGAAAACCCTTCTTTTGAAAGTGAATGTAAAAATCTTTTATTTGAACGCGTATTTAATGCCTCCAGACTTCTGCATACCCCAAGCACGGTCTTAAGTTTTTTTAAAGTGGTAGCTAAATACTGACAAATATATATACTTTGAAGTATTCATACCTCTTAAAAACATTTTCATTTATTGTTATCGTGGGGTAAACAATTTAAAACTATGATTTTATAAAAATAATTGGAAGGTAACTTTATGAATTTTCAAACAGTTATGGCAGAAGTTCACCATCGCTCTTTAAATTTTCCAGGTAGGAAGAACCTTCTAATTTATTTATGTATCTTAATCAATACTTTAGGACTGAGGAGAATAAATATATATATTTTATAAGGGAAATGTCCTTCTTTATAAAAAATGTCAGTTTCGATTTCTTTTTATTCAACTTCATTGATATTAACATAATTTAAAAATTAAATTTTTTTTTGTAAAGAATATTTCTTTAAGATTCCTTATTAAAAATTTTATGTTAATTTTTTCTTTTTTTAGTTTTTTTCTTGCTGAAGATATACTGAGAATATGGTTTACATGAAATATTTTTGTGATGGATTGACTCCAGAACTGATGAAGAGAGCTGAAGATGAGTTAGGAGAAACTGATGAGGTTAAGATGAAATGCCTAGCGGAAATCAAAAACTTAATAAATGGTATAATTAATTCTACGTAAAGAAATGATAATTAGACTGTTGTATAGGGGATGGACGATGAATTACTTATGTTAATATTTTTAACAATATTTAAATTCGGTTCAGCTCCCTTCGCTTGAGTTATATTACTAGAACCGAATAGTTTTACATTTCTAGTGGTTTGTGACAATTTTGAATTGAGTGTTCCCAGACTAACACACTGCATTGGAAAGGCTTAACACGTTCACGCCGAGAAAAGTGAAAATACTGGTACGGGAAAAGAGAAAATACTGGTAGAAGAACTATTTCAATATCAGATAATATTAGGGAGGAGATAATCTATTCTCAACAATAACAATTCACTGTAAGGAAATTTATCATGGCGAAGAAGCAATTGAATATAAAAATTGCATCCGTTAAAAACAATTGGTAGTGATGGATTTTTATTATTTCTGGAAAAAAACTAAAAAAATTAAATTTATTGTTACCAGTTTTTACTCCGGTGCGCTGCCAAGATGATAAAATTTAGCGTGACCCACCGGTGGGTCACCCCGGCGTGAACGTGTTAAATTCAAAATAACGAGTTCTGAACGATTGTTTCACGACGATGAATTCCATATTGAAACTATGCTTACTATTCCATTAAGTCCAACGTCTCGAATTTATATTTTGGTCAAAATTTGAACTGTTCTTCGTCACACATGCACCAAATATCAAATATATCCAAACCTATGCCAGCCAACCTGTGTTTTTAGGTTTGCAGGGAAATGTTGGCCTTCTTTGTTAAATTTAAGAACGATTCGTTTTACTTGAATTCTATTTCTGTGATAATTATGAAGTATTTTCTATAACTCCTCGTTACTAAAAACATACTTACTTAATTTGTCTAATCTGAATATTGAATAAGCACGTAGAAATTAACCGTTATGAAAATAAAACTGTAGTAATATAATTCAGTAGTTATTAATCCTAAAGGTAAGTAAAATTGAAATTAGCTAAAAAAAAATTGCGATAAAGTTTTATACCCGGTAAGAAAAACTTTTTTTTTAAAATCCAAAATGGATACTCAACTGATCAATTTAGTCCTTTTCGGTCCTGTGTAGTCAGTCTGGCAACACTAATGTTACAACACTCTAGAAATGCAATGACTTTTAAATGTTTATCAACCACTATTCTTTAAATGTTTATCAACCATTATTCTTTAAACAGCAAAGAGCGGAAGTATATCACTATACTAAAGCCTACCGCTCCACACTGTATTTTATAAGTACTCTGCGCAGACTATTTAAAAAGTGAACCAGTTGTGCGCATGAACCCGAATTCAATTTTAACCCTTTCCACTCGAAGTCCTTTTCATGGGTGAAAGCCCTTATATAGCAAGACGGAAAAGAGAAAAACCTGGTACGTAAAACATTTCATTCCAGCATTTTTTTCGAAAAAAATGAAATATCTGTAACTATCAAGATTTCTTTTATAATTCCGGCATATATATAAAACTGCTTCTTTTCCAAGATAAAGTAAATATTGTTGAAAAATTTAAAAAAAGAATAAGTTAACTCCTCTCCAAAACTAGCTATAACTGAAATGGTTTTACTACCAGCCTTTCCTCTTTTCCGTCTCGCTTTCACCCCTGGTCCTTTTAACAGTCAAACAAATGGACGCAACCACTAACATCTTGAAACAGTTTTCACAAACTTACCTCATAATACCCGGAGATCACTGAATACTTGCTTGATTTATTTAATAAAACTGGGCATCTGGGCCACGCAGCGACCCCTATCCCATTCATCATGAAATTTAAATACATTGAGTTACAAAAATTTTGAGTTTAGCAACATTATGGTAGCTATACAAATAGGTCAAGCACTCTGCTTGATAAATTAAAAGTTGAAATTATTATAACGATGATAATATTTTTAAAACAATTAATAAACATAACATATGAGTAGTAGATAAAAATAGTAAAATAACATCTGAGTAATGAATCAAATAACACATGTTGACGTAGATGTAAACATAATTTGTAGTGTTTAAACATGAGTTGACATAATTATCTTAAATATAACATATGAGTAGTAGATAAAAATAGTAAATAACATCTGAATATTGAATCAAGTAACGCATGTTGACGTAGATGTAAACATAATTTGTAGTGTTTATACATGAGTTGACATAATTAGTATATTACAGAAATTGATACTTATTAAATTCCTAGATTCATCTGGCACATGTTTAATTTCGCTATGTATTGAGAGTCTTCAGGGGAAAAGAGGGTTCAGTTGGGATCGAACCAAGGATCAAGGAGACATAAAGCGAGCGTGTTAACCACTACACCACTGTAGTCTTTCCCTGTAGGATGGATTGAAGAAGAGCAACAACTTCTTCGTTCTGCAATAGTTCTTGGAGTTCTTCCACTATAGAAACAAGACGATAAGCTGAGGATATCGTTGTAGGAGCCCTGGAAGGGCGTGTAGACTTTCTACTGGGGCGGGCCTTGCACCCGGAGAAAATTGCAGTATGTGTTTTACCGAAGTTGCAGCACTTCGGAGGCGTTTCTCTGTTCTTTTGGCACTCGAAGAGGTGGTGACTTTCCGCACACTTCAAGCATCTGGGAGGAGAGGTACAGTCCGCAAAAAAAAAAAAAAGATATCACCCTGAATAACTTTCGCTCTAATCATCGGATTTTCACGAACTAAGTATCAATCTTAATGGTTTCTGGGGGTGACCTCAAATATGCTAATTAATTAGTACTAACTATTAATTAAGTTACGAAATCAGACACAAAAACGTACTTTCTCTGAATAAACATATATTTTTGTTATACATATTTTGAATCTAGACACTTGAATTAGGGAGGGTAGACAAAATTTTAAAAAAATTGGGTGGTAAATTGGGTAGCAATAAAGGTTTATATATTTGGCGATAGTCCAGAAAACCGCCAAAAAAAGTAGCCTACGTAAATGAATATTTTAGGATAACCCATTGACTAATTCAAAAGAGGAATGCTTAATTTTACTAGGTTGCTAGGGAACCAAAATCTGACCGTAAAAAAATTGAACTTAAGTTCTGTGATTTCTTGGAGAGATTTAATTAATTGTTAATAGAAAATATCTCGAAGTTTCTAGGCAATAGACAATTTTTAAGCTGATTTCTGTCCAAAGAGCAAAAAAAAAAGTTATTTCAATCCCCTTTGAGAAGAAAATTTGAATCGATTTATAAATTATTTATTATGTTCTGACTTTTTAGAATTTAAACACATGAACTTTTTTTCTGATATTATTTAGATTATGTTGTTTTTGCTATATTTATTCGAGGATTTCATGCTAAAATCAAATTAATATAACTTATTATAGCTATATACAAAATTTTAGGGATTATCATTTTTACAGCTTTAATCGAGTCTTCTAGGCAAGAAAATTTGAAGGGAAACAAAGTGCTTGAAAAATAAAATGTAGATTGTATAGTAAGTCTAATGCACATTCACAGAGTTTTCTATAATCTACGATATTTCTTTTTTCCTTAACTCAAGGAATGCTGAATTGTTTAGTGGCATTTTAAAAACATTGAAATATGTTATGTTTAAGAATAAGATATTGAAATAATATGTTGCATATTGTATGATTAATTGTTTAAAAAATCACTTCATTCTACTAGATATTTAGGTTACATGGTTTTCTTTGGATAAAGATGATTAGAAAATAGCATCCTCATGTTTCGATACATTCTGAAACTTACGTTCGCAAATTCACCATTAAGTGTCGCACAGCATATTCTTCAATTACGATAAGCTACATTTACCACCAAATACTGTTCCTATGATTATTTTTGTTTCCTTATGTATATCTGATACTCTCTTTCTAAACAGAGCTTGTAAGATACTTAAGATACTGAAAAAGGGGCACAAAAACTTAAAAGATAAAATATTTAATTTCATTAACTGAAAATATCCGGTCTCGAAATTTTAATTTTTAAGTTAAATATAACTTTTACAATATTGATGCTCTTACGTTTTTAAAGACCACATGAATCCTGTTAAAATATTATACTTATATTTATAAATATTATACTTAAAATATGCATATGTTTACTTTAACGAGTGTAAAATCCTTATCAAAATAATGATCAAGACCCAACTTCAAAACAGTATAATTGACGATAAAAAGTCTACTGGCTTCAAAACATATGAAGAGGGTAGTAAAAGTCGACAAGTTTCGAGCGTTCAAATATAATCGCCCATTCTCAAGACTTGTCAGGCTTGAATAACTTGTGACTTTTATTATTGCACGCTCAAAACATGTCTATTTTTATTATTATCAATTATTTTTTTAAATCAATGAAGTTTTTATATTTTCGATTCAGTTTCTTCGGATTATCCATTTAGTTACACAACATATTAAATTATTTAACTCGATATTAAAATAAGTTTTACATAAGTTAGAGGCACAGGTTCTTAGATTGAAAAAATTAATAATTCACTGCTTTGTAAAAAAAATCAATGCAGTACTATTTTTTTTTGTTGCAAGCCTTAACATTTTAATTTAAGGACCTTAAAAATTTCCGTTTACAATTGAAATTTCAAAAGTCGAATGTGAAAATGGAATGTCCCCCAGCACCAGGAATCGAAATGAAATAGTTACAAGGACAACTATTTAAAACAAGTTAGCGTTCCTCTCCTACTCGAAGTTGTTTGAAAAGGTATTTTCTATATATCGATTTCAAAGTTTATTCTACATATATTTTAGGGTATACTTTCGGAATATTTCGATCGAGTTTATTTTTACACCTTTATTTGCTTAAAATTATTAAATAATTTGCTTGAAATGAATTATTCAAGATACATGATTTAATGCATTTATAGTATAATAGTAAACGGGGCTTCCATCGCATATCCTTAACCTTAATACCGCTATAAATGGAATAAGCTTAGATAAACAATAAAAGTTAATTTTTTCCTCATTTTAATTTTCAAGGAATAATATGTTTCGATCAAGCAGATTCCATTCTGGAAATAGCGAAATTATTGAGTAGATCCCTCGGAGCAATATAAGTCTTTTAAAAAAACTTGACTATAATTTAGAAAGGAACTTTACTTTAAAGAAAACCTAAATTAAAGTACTAAAAAAATTGATTAGTATATTAATGAAGAAATAATAAACGTAAAAGGGTAAAGAATAAGATTTTTAAAAATGTTAAAATTTAATTAAATAGTTGGTAAAATAGTTCTGCGAAACACTTCCGGAAATTTCTTTTAAGATTAAGACGATATAGGGTAAACCAACCAGAGAAGGAACACACCCCAATGAAAGAACATTTCATAGATATTTTTTAAAAATAAGATTTTAATCATTTTAATTCGATTGATTGGTAACAGTAGCTTACTACCTAACAATAGGAAGTCATCTAACAATGC
>NC_092212.1:38056362-38074883 GCF_043381705.1 Parasteatoda tepidariorum | reverse complement strand
TATATGTTTATTCAGAGAAAGTACGTTTTTGTGTCTGATTTCGTAACTTAATTAATAGTTAGCACTAATTAATTAGCATATTTGAGGTCACCCCCAAGAACCATTAAGATTGACACTTAGTTCGTGAAAATCCGATCATTAGAACGAAAGTTATTCAGGGTGATATCTTTTTTTTGCGGACTGTACAAGTCCGTTGTGCATGGCCGAAGCCTTGGCATCCGTAGCACTGCAACGGTCCCCGACCACCGCGAAAACGTTCCACTCTGAAAGCGAATCGCTGGATCTTACCTATGGTGAGAACATGAAGATGATTGGCCGTCTCTCTAATGATTGCGAGGAAAAGTGGGAGGAGCCAATAGGCCTTGTTCTCTCTCTTCTTGAACTGGATTATTTTGACCAATTGTAAGTCCATTTTCGCTATTTCTAAAGAAATGTGATCTGGATTGAAGTCGGCTGAGAGTCCACGAATAAGAGCTTTGCAGTTTCTATCAGATGTAGCCGGAGAAGCTGCAATGGGAGGCCGGGTAGATGGATCTATATCGGAGTCTACTTTGGTTTGAGATAGTTGTAAGAAAGCTCACTGAATAAAGTGGTAACTAAACAGTAAGATGAAAAAAATTTTACAATTAGAGTGGTGGGTAATTTACAGGCGACAGTTTTGACTGACAGTCACCTCTCGAGTGCAAACGGTTAAAAGTGATTGAGAGAAATTTATCATATATATTTGAGAATTGAATCTGTAGTGGCTTGCAAGTAAGTAAGACAAACCTATCATAATCATAAATGAAAAAAAATTTAGACTTATATTTCCCACCACTTTCTTATTTCTACTAGATTTTGTATAAAATGGCTTTAAATTGGTTCGTCTTCATAGTGGTCAGATCGGACAACCTATAACATACCTGCCAACTTTTAATCCTTTCGAGGATGATTTTCCGCAGTGGTAGTGGAACGGAATTTAAATTTTAAATTTAGGCAGAAGCATACGCGACATTTCGGAAAAGCTATGCGGACTACTACAAAAGTATTCCACATTAATATATATGCTAAATTTAATTTTAAAAATAGTGGTGGTCAAAAAGATTATAAATTAAGTTTATAAATGCAAGGAATATATGGAAAACATGCATTTTACTACCACTTTAAAGATAGAAATAAAATTTTACGGCAAATACGTAAAAGTTGTCACGTATGCTATAAGAAACTGCATGGAGGCTTTCAATTGCAGGAGGCGTTGACTAAGATCCCATTTCTTCTACAAGACAAAATTTTCTATAAAAAATCGCAGTTCCAGAAAAGATTTTAAAAAAAATTGCGGTACATAAAAGGTATACAAGTAATTATTTTTGTTATTATCCTTTGGTCTGCTGTGTTTTGTTACAAAAAATGTTAAAATATTTAAATTCATAAAAATAACTATGGAATATAAGTAATGTGTTGAACTATAAAGAACTTCTGCGTAGTGTTCTAATATGTATATATTTTCACTGATCTTCGAGTAAAAAGATGAAAACGTATAGTTAGAGATAAAATAGGATGGAAAAAGAAGCTGGGCGTTAAAAAATAAAAGTTTCCATATGTTATGCATGCCACAAGTTTTAAAAATGGGTGTTCTCTTCATTGCCATCCCCATTCATCGAAAATTTACCAGTGATCAAGATTTATTTTAATTTTAAATTCAACCTCTTGCAATCAGGTTTGAAACAACGGGTTCAAACACTAAAAGCTTACAAAACAGAGCTCATTGTTTACACATTTACCATATAATTCTCGAAGATATTGAATTGTCATAAAGTTCGAACTGGTAGTATGAGGTCTCAGATTTGCCATTTTCCCATTCATCTTGAAATATCGGACTTTGTCATCACCTCCTACATCAAAGAGCCTCCACACGGTATTTTATAAACAGTCTGCGCCGACTATTTAAAAAGTGAATCAGTTGTGAGCATGAATCCAAATTTTATTTTAAAAGTAATTGAGAGAAATTTGAACCCGTAGTGGTTGATAAGTGAATAAAACAAACCAATCATATTCATAAATTAAACAAATTTTTAGGCATATATTTAATACCACTTTCTTATTTTTACTAGATTTTGTATTAAATGGGTCTCTTTTGGTTTGCCTTCATAGTGGTCAAATCGGATTACCAATAAGAAACCGTGTGGAGGCTTAGGGATGGGTCAATAAGGTAACAGGAATACAAATAGGATGAAGGGTCGGGAATCAACGGTACTTCTCCTTAAGTGGATCTAGATCAGTGGTTCTTGAACTTTTTTGCCTCGCAGACCCCTTGTCATGTTTTTCCATTTTGTTATAGTGCTACTCACTGTGAAAGATTTAAATTTCCAACTGTAGTGAAGTGTATTGTGAAAAAAACATGTTATTTTATACATTAATTAATTAAATTCAAACTAATTTAATTAACATGTAAACGGAATAAAATAATTCCACTACAAAGCCCGTACTCCGCTACTAATATTATAATTGCGGAAATAAGTTTGTATATAAAACCGTAGTAGTGTATTGTCGGTCTGTTAATTGCGTTTTCACGTAAAAACTATGTAACAAATCTCCGTGATCTTGTGCACAGATTAAGTTGGAAATCTAGCCAGCTAAAGAGTTGACACAGGTTAGGCTACAATGTATCGCAGGCAACTGCTAGTTTAGATTAATTCAGTTTCATATATCAAAAAATAATCCCTATAACTTAAATTTTAATAAAATTTTCACTTCATAGCTACTTTTATAAATTATGTAGAATGTAGATAGATATATGTCTTTATGTTAGAAGGTAGTATAATGTAAGTAAACTGGTACTATCAGTGTATGTTGATCATTCCATTCATGAAATGCCAAAATTAAAAAGTCACGACCTGCTCATATCGCTGGTTTAAAAGTAAAACGACACATCTGCAAACGTATTATACCTGCAGATGTGTCGTTTTAGTTTTGAAGCAGCGATATGAGATCCACTATTGTGACCTCCATTTTCATTTCATGGACCCCCAATTTTTTTTTCATTTCACACGGACCCCTTGCAGGATGTCGTCGACCCCTGGGGGTCGATATAGACCACTTTGAGAATCACTGATCGAGATGAAACTGTAAGGTTAGCAGAATCAAAACAATGCATTAAGATTTAAGATTAAGATTTACAATCGATGAAGAGATACAAATAATGAGCATACGCGAATGATGACTATATTCAAATGAAGACGACTATTTACATATGATGTTGAAGGGTTAATATGTGTTGGCATGTGCAATAGGTCTAAAATTGGCATCTTTAATATGCCAGTTTTTAAAATAACGATTGTTAAAAAGAAAGGTTGAAAAATTTTAACTTTCAGAGTTGTAGCAATTTCACAGTTACTGGTGATTGAGAGTCTCCTATCCAGTGCAAAGGGGTGAAGGATTTTTCTCTCTGATTTAACACTAGGTTTATAGACGTTTCTTAGATACCTATCTCTACAAACACGCGTCAATTTGACGCATGAACGAATACATATAACAGCACTCACAGAGATGCCAACTTGCTCCGGAGAGCAAATATATATTTTAAAGTGGAATTTTATCAATTGTGATGTTTGGTTTAATAAATTCAATCAGTAGATTTTTATCCACCACTATTTCTAAATAATTCAAAGGATTATATAATCCAGCATTTTTTTATATGCTAAATATACTTAGTAGTTATTTACCGTTTTTTAAAATTATTTTTTGAGTGTCCGGAGTAATTGGCATCCCTGCACTTAGAAAGCAACTAAATTATATACTATAAGAAAAAAAATACAAATATGAGATATATATTTATGAAATATTCTAGTATTTTATTTTTCAATACTCGAACTAAGCAACTGAAACCTTCAAAATCTGACATTCTGCCTTTGTTCTTTCTATAAATGCTTACCGGCAACAGTTGTTTATCGCTTGTTTCATTTGAGATAACGATATCGGATCGAAGTATTGTCTTTACATTCCTACTTATTATTGATGTGATGTTTGCATGTTTATTCAAAATTTTGTCTAAATTATGATCTTTTATGATCTAAAATTATGATTATGATTTTGTCAAATTGACCCATATCCGTAGGGATAGGTATGCCTCAAAGAGAATTTCAACATTTCAACGCTTTTGAAGAAAATAGACTTCAATATATATTTACCTCGATCAATGGATAAAAGTCATTACAAGAGATAAAATAAAAATGCAAGCGGGTATTGTAAATTTCCTTTTAAAATTCGAAATGCGTCAAAATGACGCTCCCCGTAAACCACTTCAAAATTAATTTTCATTATTCTTCTCGATTAAATTCATATTTGTTTAAGAAGATTATAAATAATATAAATGCAAACTGGTGTGTCGCGAGGGTGAACTTCTTAATGTAAATCTTAATCAGGAATTATGTTCTTCTATTCGATATTGATTGAAACTAATGAAAAATGTGGGATAGCACAATATTTACAATATTTATTATTTTTCCCTTTGGTTTGAAACAGACAAATTCTAAATAGAACTGCCAGCATCTCAATTTCCATTCGTTGGACTTCTGATGTTGTAGAGAGAGACATTATAATTGCGTAGAAAAAGGGGATTTTTCCACTATTATTATACATCGTCTATGGATGGTTACTTTTTCATTTATACAAAGCATATTTTTTATTAAAAAAATGATGCGTGAGATTTTAATGACAAATTTATTTTCAGATGAAGAGGACTTTCATCCTTGCATGGATGATATTTTTCTTCTCAGATTTCTGCGAGTTAAAAAGTTCAAAACAGACAAAGCGTTCCAATCTCTGAAGGATTATTATGTGTACAAAGCTCAGTATTCTGGTATTATTTCCGATCGCTTACCATCTGATATAAGACACGTCTTTGAACACGGAGAATCTACCATACTGGAACACCGGTATAAAGATGGCGCTGGAGTATTCGTTGCTCGTGTGGGTAATTACATCATTTATTTATTCTTGTATTCTATATGAGCTTGTTTTAATCAATTTCGAACTACTGTCGTGAAAACACGAAAATGAATATAGTGATGAAAGTGCGTGCATTTCAATGAAAAAAAAAGAATGAGTATTTATGGTCTGACGAATTTCGTGCTTTAAAGTGCTAGCTACGAATTTAGTTTTGAAGGGAGTGGGTATATACGAGGTGTTTTTAAAAAGTAAAGATACTTAACTGTTTGCAGCAAAAGAAAAGCTTATATGAATCCATTGGAAACACGCACTGTATCCTTGACCATACCGCTTTTCCATCGAGCTCATTTCTTAATTTTATGGTGAGCTATGTTTGAGCAGCACATACTGACCGAAACTTTCACTTATTCCTTAAAAGACATCTTGCATGATGAAACTTTCACAATGATACTGAAATAAAAACTGAAGTAGAAATGTGGTTCCGCCAATATGTGGAAATGCCATGACTCAACAAGGATCCAAAACTGCCAAATACAAAAGCTTGTACCCAGACTTAACAAATGCTTTGACAATGGCGGAAACAATGTCAAACAATAAGGCATGCACCAATAAGTAATTTGTTATGTACATTTATCAATTAAAAAATCTTCAAGTGAATATGCGGCACTGTATCTTTACTTTTCGAAAACCCCTCGTACATACACAGGGTATGGGAAAAAATATGGAAACATTTCTATACAAACTCTATGTAAACAATCTATTTTTTTTCTTGGCCAATGTTTTGGAAGATTTTGCATAGCAAAATAATTGGTATAATTTTAAAGATCATGCTTGAAGCTATAAAAAATGGTGTCCTTTTTACCCATGCAAAATTCAGATTCAACAAAATGAGGAAGTTAATATCTTCAATCTAGCTTTTATACCAGTTTATTTATTTCCATAGAATTACGATACTCGTATAAGAATGCTTTTACAAGTAAAATTGTATTATGCGAGCTAAAATCATTTATTTTCTTGCGCTCACTTAGGCCGATGTAAATTATTCTGCATGGATATAAAGGAAAATTTCTAAACATTTCCTTTGAAAAAAAAAACTTAACAAAAAAATTGAAACAACTTTAGTAAAAGTTACCCATAAACACTATAGTGGTATATTGTACTAAAAAAATTCCAAATTGCTTTAACGCGAGTGTACTAAAATTATTACACTTTTCTTATCAAAATGGATATCCGATTAAGATTTACAGTCATTTTTTTTTTCGTTAACGATCATAATTAGTCAATTTTGAATGGCAGAACATAGTTCATTTATGTTAATGAAACGATTTTTTTTTTTTAAATTACCTATCAGCTAACCTAATAAAACTTAGGCTTTGCCTGTTTGTGGGTCTCTTATAAATCCAGAAACATTTGTTCTATCATCCTGAAATTTGGATAGCGGCTGTAAGGGATAAATTCAGCCATCGTTCCTAAAATTCGAAATTTTCTATTAGTTGGTTCAGTAGAGCCGTTTGAAACAATGGAATTTTTCATTGGCTTAGAACTTGCCATTTATAGCAGTTGCATTATTACAGCTGCAGACTATTGTCCTTCCTTCAAATATTTTTAAGATTACATCAGTGATATTTGCTAGTTTATATGTGATTATAGTGAGTTTGCTAGTTATAAAAAAAATAAAAGTAATATTTATTTTAAATAGTTTACAAGGGAAATAAAATATTTTAAAAATTATTTAAGGAGGCATATACACCTAGGTAGGTCGGAAAAAGCGTTTTTTTTCTCTTCTAATTATGTTCTTCACTGCTTCAAGAATCATAATCCAAAAGATTAAAACGAAATACGTCATTGTTTAATGCCTGTTATACCCATCAATCAACATGTTGTTGAGAATTTTAATAACTCTGCCAGTTAGTGCAGCAACAGCAGAGCGACCCTTTTCAACTCTTCGACGTCTCAAAATTTGGCTTAGAGCAACTCAAAATCAAGAACGATTAAATGGACTTGCTATTACACATTCATTGAGAAATTGATTTGGATGTTGAAAAAATCATTGACAGACTTGTCAAAGTTTCTAAAAAATGCATTGCGTTTATTATTTAAAGATTTTGAATACTTGAATTATTTATGTATTGTTCTATTGTTCATTATGAAAAAAATAAATGAGAAGACTAATAAATGTGAGACCGAAGAAAAATAAATGTGAGACCGTCGAAAGGAATAAGTAATTGAGAAAATCACATGATTATGGAAAATTTTAACTGTCATGTTTTGGCCTCGAGCAAATGCATCTTGCCAAAAGATACTGATTGCAGTTAATCTTTATTTTGATGCGTTTAAATACTAAAAAAGATTGTTTAATCCAATAGCGTAAAACCACTGACAAGAACAGGAAATAATAATAAATAAATAAAAAAGTTTTGATTATTTTAGTGTGTGGATTTGGGTTTTTCAGTTTGTGTATGATTTCGTAATGTTGTTCTGTACTGATTAACTGATAGTTTAATTTTTTCCACGTATGGAGAACGGCTATTTAGCTAGTAAACAATTTAAGCAAGTGATTTCAAATACCTTTCAAAACCCTAATATGGAAACGTTATTTTTGCGTTATTATTATCTACATCCTTTTAATAATGTTCATTTGAGTTTTGGAAGCTAAAAATAATAATAGAGAACGTTCAACATACCTTAACGACGCTCAATTTTGATTAAATTATAATTTAGAGAGATACCATTGGGTAACAAATTTTCCTTCGTTTTATGTTGCATGAAATTTTCTAATTAATCTTAGATATTTCCGCGTCGCAGATATCAAATCGCTAAATAAGCTACAGGTTTCTTTTTTGCAATTTATTTATATATTCCTAATCAAGATTTTTTAAAACTTACTCTACTTTAAACAAGATGGCTACATTTCTCTTTTACGTAGGAAGAAGGGAAGCGATAATACAATGCGGATTAAGTTTTTATGTTCATCAAGGTCATACGTTTTTTGTTGTTGTCCTAAATGTTATTTTTAAAGTTTGTTAGTAGATAAACATTTGCGTTTTTATTAGTTTGTACATTTAACAACGAATAAACTAAACTAAAATTATCGTTTTGAAAAATATCGTCTTTAGTTTATTAAATTAGTTTAAATTAGTTTAAGGAACAAAACTAATTTCAGATTTGAAGTCCTATACCCAAATTAGGTGAGGTCCAAGTACTTGTATAAATGCAACAAAAAATTTGTGCCTCAATGTATTAATTTAATAAAGGATTAGGTGCTTAATAGTAGAATTAATTCAAAGCAAAAATTTATTTTTTGTTCAGTGGAGTTCAATGTCCTAATAACAAAAGTGACATTTCTCGTAATTCTAACTATCCGCATGCGGAATTTCTGTTTAACCAAGTGAATGGTTTCTGGAGATCATTCAGATTTCAGTTTTTTGTACAGGGTGTTTCAGTGCAATGGTTACAAACAAAGATGATAGGTAGGCGATATCAAAAGGGTTTGGAAAATACACAACCCATCGTTGTAAACATCATTTCATTTTTCTAGCTGGTCATGCGCATTTGTATCCGTGTTCTTAATTGATCTGAAATCTTAAATTAGTGCCAATTTTACCTTTTCTATAATTTTTACTAGTTTCTAATTTATTGTGACACTTGTTGGTATAGAGCTTTCAAAAACACTATTTTCTGTTTGTAATTTATTTGTCGGTCCTTCAAATCTCTAAAAGCTTTGAACTTTATTGAGAAGTAAGAGAAATCTTATAACCTAAACTCATCTTAATTTATTAAATGATTTTTATAAATCTTTTTCGATAAAAATAAAAAAATGTATTAGTATAAAAGTGCTTAGATTATTTCATCCAAACCCTGTACCAGGGGTGGCGAACCTTTATGCACCAACGTGCCATTTTTTCTAAAACATTGCTTAATTTGGTCATAGTCAAACAATTTTGACTTCGTGATTATTGGGAAAATAACAACACTAAATACTATCAACTCAAAACTCTTTATTTACTATGAAAAAGAATACATTTCGCAATGTCTGAGTTAAACGCGTAATTCAACTTAAAGTAACATCAGTGTGACTTCTGTTGTTGCAGATTGGATGACAAATAACTTATATTAGGTTGTAAGATGTTATTTTAAGCAGGTCTGTTAATTTTTTTTTGCTAGTTATTTATTGTTAGCTTCTTTTTTATGGTAATTAATTGTTTTTTTGGCATTAATTGAAATTTTTTTTGTTAATAATTATTTATTTTTTTAAGCTTGTTTTTTTGAATTTTAATTTAATTGGTAAATTGTTTCACAGTGAACTTCGTGATCGGTGGCGTGCTCAAAATATTATGTGGCGTGCCATAAATGGCACGCGTGCCATTGGTTCGCCATCCCTGCCCTGTACTCATTATTCTCCTTTTATTAATAGTTTGAATCATGAGGAAATTCACTATCAACATACTCTGTATCTTTAAGTAGGTATCGTCATATATTTTATTTCTGACAGGCTACTACGATACCAAGAGATTCACCTCTGACGGGCAAATAACTTTAATGTTAATTGCCACTGAAGTAGGATTACGAGTTGAAGCAACGCAAATCACTGGTTATTCTGTCATTGTAGACTTTGATAACTTCAGCATAGAGAAAGCAAGACATTTTGGTACTCCAAGAGCTATCTACCGTATAATCATAACTATCTTGGTAATGTTTCAATTATCCAATTTTTCGTTTTATTAGAAAAATTATGTATCTTATGGAACTGTCTTGAAAAGTTAGAATTTTTCCCGTTTGTCTTATTTTATTAAAGCGTTGAACTGTTTTTGTGAATTTTAAATAACATAATTTGTAATTTTTTTAAGGCATTAAAATGAAATTTTAACTGGTAAATTTTTAGTCATCCCAGTTACCATCTCTTCAATATATTCAAATGCCTTTCATGTTATGTATGTACAGGCAGCGAAAAAAGAAAGGATTACTTTTATATATGATATTTTACTTTTATATACTTCTTTATATTATTTAAGATCTACTTTTATATAGGATATTTGCACATCTTATCGGATTTTTCTTTCTGTAAAATGTTTTACTAATATTTCAAAATTTTTTTTAAAATACGTACAAGAGTGAACTATAACCGTGGCGAAACATGCTTATTTTGACAAAAAAACGTCGTATTTTTTGAAGATATATAGCTTTTTTTTCATCAAATTCGGATTTATCAATCTCAAAACAGGGGGGAGAGACAAAGTTTCGGAATTTTCAAAACTTTCAAAACTTGTCAGTCGTTAATGAAAAAAAGCAAAAATGATGCAAAATAAAAATGTAAAGTTCTCAACAAAATATAGAAAATAACGGAAGAGGAAGACTCCAGTTAGTTATAAAATTGCTTCCATTTGTTTTAAAATTGCTAAAATCTTCACCCGTTTCGGCTTTAAAATCCTTTTCAGGTTTGTTATAAAATCAAATTTAAGTCTCTAAAAGATCGCTGAGACATTTATCACATTCCTTGTCAGTGCGACCTTAGTTACTAAACGCGTTTTAAAATTGAGACTAAAGGATCACGATATATTTATATCCCTTATCAAGAATTCGGGAAATCTTATAATGCTTCTCGTTTTTGGAATCTTGGGCATAAATTCAATTTAGAAAATGCTAAAATCATTTCCCCATCAGCTGATCTTGATGCCCTGGAATCTAATTTTATTTATGTGAATTATGATTCCCTTGTTAACGACATTAGTTCCTACCCACTTCTCCATAACATGTAGAAATGCCTTTTACCCTTATTTGCCTCTCAGCAACTGTGAGTTTCTCTGTTCAGTATTTCATATTTTTTCTTTCCCTTCTTCTGGGGTTTTTCTTGTTTTGTTTCTCACCTCCATTTTTCCATTTTTTGTTGGCAACTTTAGATTTTTATTTCAAATCATTTTGGTTTTTTTACATTCACCCCTTCCAAGTCTAGAATATGGGCGCCAACTTTTGTAGTGTTTGAAATATGTCGATTGCTTCTTCATATTAGTATATTTTTTTTAAGCGAAAGATGTTTTCAATTAAACAATATCAGTTTCTTTGGGGACTGATGCGCGTTGAATCTGTCGAGTCTCAAAGTCCTCCATGTTCCCCTAACAAATTAGATCTCAGAGGGTACTGATCCAAGAGTTACCTTGAATTCTGGGTGGTTTGTTGTTGTTGTTGTTGTTAATTTACGTCGCACTAGAGCTGCACAATGGGTTATTGGCGACGGTCTGGGAAACATCCCGGAGGATGATCCGAAGACATGCCATCACAATTTTGATCCTCTGCGGAGGGGATGGCACCCCCGCTTCGGTAGCCCGACGACCTGCGCGTGAAGTCGAGCACTTTACGGTAGCACAGTTTAACGAGGACCAATACCGCACACCCTCGTTCCCTACGCAGACTGATCCAAGTGGTCACCCACCCGCACACTGACCGTAGCCAGTGATCATTGACTTCGGTGATCTGCTGGGAACCGTGTCTTAACGATCAGTCCACTGCGGGACCTGGGTGGTTTGAAATTACAAGGCTGCGGAGTTGTACATTAGTAGTCGTAAACTCAAAATTGGATCGGCCGTTCAACGACGGTTATAATATAAAATGAAAAATATTAGTTTCTTTAGTACTTTCACAACTACAGTGCTATAGATGCCAGGCACTGCTGAGATGCCTGAAATGTACCGAATGGCACTTCACCTACGAGTGCAAAAAAAAGAAGGGTACACCTCTAAGTGCTGCAACTGGAACAAAGAACACACAGCCAATTTCTCTGGGTGCGAGGCCCGGTCCAGAAGAAAATTCTCATGACATCGGAAGGATTCTTCGCCTGTGTCATCCTCATCAAAAAACCATCATCAAAGTTACCATCATCAACTCTTAAAAATAAAGTTGTGATTTCATTTCTTAACACCATCTTACAGGGAAAGACCCCTGACCTCTTATGTTCTTCGACACACCAACGACTGCTTTCTACTACATCAAGTCTACAAACTCTTCTCCTCGCGTCTCTCGGAGCTTCGCACCGAATTTCCAATAAACTCTCACACAGATACATAGGAGAAGTAGAGCCCCACACAGGGCTGATACTTAGATAACTACTACATATGAGCACATTAATTTCAAAGCAAAAAAAGAAAGAAAAATCTAAACATTAAGATTCGATTGTTAATTCGTTCAATTTAAATGATTAAAATAAAAGAATTATCTCTGAAATAGAATGTTATGTTAATTGAGAGGAATACCATCAATTTGAAAAATGAAGTATCAGAATAATTTTTTTCTGATTTTTCGTAGATGGAGGAAATTTTACTAATACATTTTATTTATATTATTAATCTGGGGTCAGATAAATTTCATAAGGCGGATTAATAGCTTTAAACAATGAATAAGTATTGCTCTACTTTTTATTAATTTTATTTTTATGCGGTAACATTCACTTATTCGCGTGTATTTAATGGCTACGCAATGAATTACTTAAAGACAACACAATTCTCCAGTGATGCTTTACGCAAATCCGTTGCTACTAATGCTCAATATCAACGATTTTCCTGTTTTATGCCAAGTGTTCATTCATCTTAGCAAGCCTCCCTCATTGTGCCAGAATTTTCTAAAATTTTGTTTAAGGGATTATTCTTGAACTCGAAATCGAAAGCAATAAAAAATAAATTCTTATGTTTCATCAGAGAACATGCGTTTCTTTTTTTTGTTGGTCAAAATAAGCATATTTCTCTACGGTTGCAGTTTTTTATAATCTTCACTACTGAAGTATAAAGGAATACAGCTATAAAATATTTTGCAGTTCCTAATTTCTATCTTACTGTCATAAATCATAAAAAGATAAACAAAATATGAATTATACTGCCAGAGGGCCTATAATTTTCGGTCTACATAGGTGTACCTCTAGTTTTAACTAGGTAAAAGAATATAAATATTTCAAGTGTTAAATTGCAACTTAAGTAGGAACAAATAAGCAAATTGTTATATTATGATCTATTTAAAAACAATGATGAACAAGTAATAATTATTCAGAAAGAAATTACATTTTAAAAATACGAAGTTTTATCTAAGTACAATGGAATACTGCATTATTTTTCAGTTTCAAAACTATTTTAATTAAGCAAACGACACAAAATAAACAATTAGTAAAAATAATCTAATATTGAATATAAAAAAGTATTTAATTCTTGTGGGTGAAATTTCAAAATTATGGAAAGCAAACACAAAAAGTTAATTATTAAATGCATGTACTTTAAAACAATTAATTAAAATGCGCATAGAAATATTACTAAATAGATATAGAATTAAATACTTATAATGCTATAAGATTTCACTTGTCTACTACGCTATCATTAATTTTGCCATAGACGCCAAGGTATTTCGCCATACATACCAAGGTTTCACCATATACATATGTGAACCTGCATGTTCTTAACAGTATTATTTTTAAATATTAAGTAAATGTAAACTTAAAAGTTCAATACAGATCACAGAACTACTAACTCAAAAAATAAAAAAAAATTGGAAAAGCTAAATTCCAGGTATATATTTAAAATTACTTACGTTTTCGGGCACGTGGGTTTAGCGTCCTTTTTCTAACATTTATTCTGTTTATGTGGAATTCTACTCTAATAACTTACATGTTCTGGACTTTTTGGAATGCCCAGAAAGTCTAAGCGTCGACGAATGTTTCAGTGAAGGTAAAACCATAGATTTTTCATAGCCTGTATTTAGAACAGAAGGTCAACATATGTGAACAGAGGTAATGAAAAGGATACAATTTAAGAGATTTGTTTGAGATATTACCATAATACTTTACTGAATGAAAATCCATTCAAAAGTTATGAGGGTACTCCCTTTTATTTCTTTATTTTGCTGATTCTTTATTTTGTATATTTTATTTCTTTATTTTGTATATTTTATTTTCAACCAGAGGAGCATGCCTTGTCGAATTAAATCCTATCACATTGTAAATGAAGCAAGATTTGTAAGTGGAATGTTGAGCGTTGGAATGCATCTTGTGTCAAAGAAATTAAGGAAAAGAGTAAGTCTGAAATTTGAGTACACCCTCAATTTTTTTAATCATAAAATGCATAATGATGCACAAATGTTTCGTTACATTAGCCGTTTTATTTTATCCCATTAACCCCTTGGGGACGGGTGATTCAGAAAAGCATTCGTATAAAATCAGAATCAGGATGTAATTAAATAAAAAACGGTAACTTAAATGTAGTCGTTGCTAATTTGACAGGCTTACTTTGCTTTTACTTTAAATATTGTTAGCTTAATCATATATATAATCAATGTTAGATCAAAGTATAACTAAATAGTTTTATTTTGAACAAAGTAATAGTGAATTAAATAAATCAAACAATTATAACTCCGCCCACAAATAAACTGCTAAAGAATTACTTTGATTACCAGTTTTATCTTTTTACCCTGATTGATACAGGTTTATGCTGGCACGCATTTGTGACGGTCGGAGTGAAAGGGTTAATGCCCCCGCGGCCATAAATTTTGTAATAGTATAGCTGCCAATTTCACCAAGGAAATCTTTTCATAGTGATGCAGTTCGTATAAATGCTGTTTATTAAGAAAAAAAAGGAGCAGAAATTAATTGCGTGTTTCATTAAATATTATGTAGAAATTAGAGCGAAAATTTTATTATCTTGTCAGCCAGAAATAAATAAAATTTTAGTTGAGAATTATTTATTTTATTTTATCGCAAGTGACAGTCAAACTTCATTTCAGATTCATTTCCATGGGAGAGATTTGGAGAGTCTTCACAAATTCTTATCACCAGAAATCCTTCCAGAAGAGTATGGAGGACAACAAGGGCCCTTGAAGAAATACGCAACAGCATTTGGGGAAAGAGCTTTGAGCCTTGAAGAACATTTTAAGGAAATGAACAAATATGGATACAAGGGAAAAACTCTTGAAAAACTCAGGAAGTGAATTTCAAATTTATGTAAACTGAATTGGATTTTGCGGCAATGATAAGCTCAAAATTGCGTTTATTACAAAAATGGTAAGGGTTGCACTTAAAAAATGAGAGGTAGTTAGATCACCATCGCACATAATGTACTACATATAGTGTATTCTAATAGAAGAAGTCAGAAGCTTATACGACTTCAATTTGTATTTTTAATCACAAACAAATAGTACAAAGAGTTCATTGATAAGTGCTAATTTCTCTCTTCAGGCTTAAAATAAAAACTTTTTTGTTATTTAAAAGTAGAATTTTTTATTATTTAATGTGATCGAAATTCCAATTCGGAATTTCTAATTTCATCGAATCTTTAAATATTGATTTTATATCAGTTTTTAACTGATCAAGGTGATCAGTAAAAATCAGGATTTTATTTTCAAGAATCTCGATATCTGCCATTGAACACTTTTTAAGAGCTGGAAATTGCATTAGCTCTTTGCGACCCATGTTTGACTTGTATATATCAAACTTGGCAATGAATGAAGATATGATTCCCTTAGCCTTGATTATGTTAATTTATGTCCTTGAAGTTTTGCGTTGATTTCGTTCATTTTTTCAAAAATATCCTTGAGGTACGCAGTTTCCAAATTGCGTTGCTTCAAACTCTCACTTAAAGTGATCAGTGGTGTCGAGAAACTCAGTAACCGAGTCAAACAATTCGAAGAAACGGCGCAAACAGTTTCCTTTTGAAAGCCATCTCACAGCTGTATGTAGGCGCAAGCGTTCGAAATCTTCATCCTTTTCATGGCAAAGTTCTTGGAACAAACGGTCATTAAGAGAATTAGCTTTGAATTTATTGATGCCAGAAATAACAAATTGTAAAGTGTCAGGCAGGGCACCACTCAACTTTTTTTGCAGCCAAATGTTGACGATAAATGACACAATGAATGGTGATAACCTCCGGTACTTCTTTTTTAAGGTGTGCAGGAAACCCAGTATGACGACCAGACATGGCAGGAGCACCATCTGTTAAACAGGCACTTACAGTTGTAAGGGAAATTTATTTTTCCTCAAAATAATCTTTGACCAATTTAAAAATCGACGACCGTTTTGTATCAGTGATCAACGTTTTTGTTAACAACATTTCCTCGTTAATCTCACAGTTGATTCATCAATCTGCAACGCAAATTTACCTTCTTTTAAAAATTTGATGAGTTTTGATTAATGCGGCAATCTTATCAATTCGCCTGAATACAGTATTGCGACACTGATGTCTGGAGTTTTCCTGAAAACCGCTGAGTTATCTAGTGATAAATGTTTCGTCTATTAATCCTTTTCTCCTATTACATGCCTTTTAAAATCGGAGGTATAGGAATGAGACGAGAGAGGAGCATTTGAGGAGAAGAAGGTATATAAAAGACTATGACTTTCAACAAAAGAGAATTCCTGAGGGTCTGATTTCCGCTTGAGATACCAAAACGTATGACGAAAACGATCCGGAACATTAAGTTTTTTAATTTTTAGCTATCATAATTCTTTGTCTACACCAGAACCATAAGTTTTCATATATGTTTTCCATTTCGATCTCAAATAGCTTTTGTTATTAATATTTTTCAGCAATTTTTATCTTTTGAATACTCGTCGCCCCCTGATCGCCCCCCTAAGGATTATCGCCCCCTTGAGGTGCTCTATTGCCCGCAGATTGGGAACCACTGGTCTAGAGTATCAGTAAAAAAAATTCTAATAAATAAAGATCTCGAAGCTTAATAAATTTTCAAATAAAAATACAGATCAACAGAGATGCTTAGTATAGGTCCTGTGATAATAGGTTTTTTATTACTGCTTTGCGTTGATTTCTTTAAAATATGCACAAATTAAACGATCGTCTTAATTTTCGTCACTAGATGCATTGAAAGAGTTTACGAAAATCGACTGACGATTATCGGTACGTAAAGCTTCAAGTGGAAGTAGAAGAGCTAAGCTTTTCATTGTATACTTACCATGAACTACAATACTTAAAGACGTTCCACTCTGACGTAAACATGACTCTAGTCTAAAAATTTCTCATGACCATACGGGCTCCTACGCCCTCTAGCATAACTCAAAATGAAATTATTGGTTGATACAGAGATGCGAACTTGCTCCCGACAGAAAATATATATTTTAAAGTGGTAGTTTATAAATTTTGATTCTTGGTTTAATAAATTCAATTTAACAGATTTTTATCCACCACTACTTCTAAAAAATTCGTAGGGTTATATAATTCACCACCTAATACTATTAATGTCCCGCCATACCTTCTAAAAAGCAAGCAAATATAATCAAATATTTGAAAAATTTACAGTTATTTACCGCTATTTAATAATTATTTTGGCGTGTCCGGAGCGGTATGCATCTCTGGTTTATATTATAGATTATAATTGATACTCTACGATTATACTTTAGTGTGTAAAATAATTTTGTTTATTTTCGAATGATTATATCAAGAAAGATGATTATATTTGTAATATGAAGGAATAAAATGTACTTATCTGGTATAATTAGTTCCATAGTTAAGTTTTGTCTGCTTCATTACAATAAATTTTCTTTTGAATGAAAATGCATTTGCGTGGTTTTTCTTAATGTTATAAATTATATCATATTGAGAATTTAGGTTGAAAGATAAAATATTCTATTTAGTTTCAATCCTTTATTCTGGATTTTAGTTCTATTATAAGTAAAAAGTGTTTCTGACATATTAGCTACTCTTGCTTATTTTATTATGTCGCATAATAAATCCTTCTGTAAATAGAGAAAAGAAGAAAAAACTACATTTTCAACACTTTTCGGAATTTATTATTTATTTTAAAAGGAGTGTTGACGCATGTCATTGACGTAAACAGTGAACTCCACCACCCAGGATTTGGACTGGAATCGGTCCGTGGATAAGACGCCTCCGAACAACCCAAGGAACATTAAATTACTAGTGGGCTGGGCCCCCTGCTCGCTAACGCTCGCCAACCCCGAAAATTGCTACGCAATCTTATATGGTTTGTTTCACAAACCAAGCTCGCTTCGCTCGCTACTAACTTAGGTTCATTGCAAATGCAAAAAATTCTAAGAATTCAAAACAATCATTTAAATCCATATAACAACTTTTTTGTAAAAAAAATTTACATCTTTTTAGTAAATACTAAGTCATTAAAATAAATTTGAATTCCAATAAATGACATGTAATTCGTTAAACCTATTAGAAATGTGCTATAGTATAAAATCTTGAGATAAAATTTCTAAAACTGATATCTCTTTAAAAAGGTTAAAATTTTGGCTGTAACTAAGTCTATTAAAAATAGAAATAAGCGAATTGCAATGGAAAAACCTACATAAACAAATAAATTCTAGTAAAACAAATAAATTCGTGATATAAATCAAAAATCGTCAAATAAATTCGTAATATATAAATTCATGAAAAAAAAACGCGTTCGACAAAATACTAAGATAGAGATCTATCAACAAAGACAACTCATTTCTGCCTAGCTGATGCCCTCTCTGGTTATTTCAGTTTCCGTTTTTAAAAGCGCTATATATTGAGCCATCTCAGCTAGATTTGGCATGTGACATTTTTAGCGGCAATCATTGGTCGATTTTCTAGCGTTGCCATTCGGGGAGTTGTAATGAGGCTTTTTTT
>NC_092212.1:38043527-38055157 GCF_043381705.1 Parasteatoda tepidariorum | reverse complement strand
TATTTAGATATATATTTCTATTTTATTCACTGAGGTGTATTTCTATCCAGATACAATTTCCTGCTCTGCACCTCATCGTGGCGTGAGGGTGAACGTCTTTGTATGGCCGACGCAGAGAGTGGGGACGGTGGACCGAAAGAGCAAAGGTTTATAGACCTATATTGGGTAGAAATTTTTTTAGAAGATTTTAGAAGTAAATTGTTGCTTTTAATTGTGTTGAAATTTAGATTTTTCCGTGTTTCAATGCGCAGCGAGAACGAAATCCCTGAGGATTCTGAGAAGTATTTTGAGAAAGCCCGAAAAGAACGGGAGAGATTTTGCAACGAAAGTCACTTATGAGAGTTGTTGCAGAATACCAATAATTCCATCGTCGTATCGAAGCTGATGATAATTGTTCTTATTTTCGACTATTCTGTTGCTTGAATGAATGAAGTCTTATTTTGTTTTATAACCGTCGTAGAACAGCTGGCCCAATTTTGAGTTTATGACTACCAATGTTTAACTCCGTAGCCTGCAATTTTGAGCCCAATCCAAAAGACAAATGAACTCAAGTATTGGTAAAAATTTGCATTCGAGGAGGTCTTTTTGATGGAACTATATAGTCTACTATATAGGAACTATATTTTTGTAGTCTAGGAGCATTTGCATTACTAGGAGAGAAAACTTTACATTTAAACCCTCAGGGTTAGCCTGATGGCTAAGGGACTCTAACCCATGATCTCTCTACCACTGTGAATATTTTGAGTCAGCACTGTGGAATTCGCATCAACCGGTCACTGCGGGGATTCGAACCCGGGTTATCTCATTAAGAGGTTAGTTTTCTATGTCTTGAGTCACCACGACTAAGTGACACGAAACGGCTGCAGCAAGGAGCTGAATGAGCACTAAGCGAATGAATGAAGTCAAACAAAAAGAAGTCTAAATAAAAAAAGAAAGAAATTATAGGCCATTAAAAGAAACAAACTAGTTAGCAAGCTTTAAGAAATAACAGAACACCTAGTAACCCATAAAGGAAGAAAACTCTGAAGACATTAAGGAAAAAATAAATGCCTCCGAACTTAGGCTCTGGGTGAAGAGTCTGAAAAAACCACAAAAGGAAGGAGTTCTGACAAAGTGGAGTCAAAAAGAGAAGTTGTAACGTTCACTAAGGTATTTTTTTAAAAAAATGTTTTAAATTAAAAATGTATTTGTAAAGAGCCTTTAAAAAGAAAAACAAATTTAAAATATTCGAGGTAGAAGAGATTATGACTCAAGAAAGCTTTGATTCCCTCTTGTAGGAATGTAACAGAGAACTAAATAAGGAAAGTGTTGAGATTTTTTTCCGAATTAAAACACAAATAGGTGTCTACTGGGTTCTGACACTCGAACTGAAATGTTTGAAAAAAAATCATTAAAAGAGCAATGTTAAATTTAGGCTGGAGATGCGACAATGTCAAGGATTACCTAGCAGCACTGCGCTGTTATAGTTTGGAACACACGGAGGACGACTGTTTAAACGACGAGACCTGCTCTAACGGTAACGAGACTGGAATTTTCTGGCTTTAATGAAGATTTTACGAAACCCCTCAGCCTTGGGATGTTCAGGGGGTGGCGGAGTGGCTGCTGTCGGCCCGATTTTAACCGTACTCAGCCGCTGGATTGACACTGTCACCCTTTGGGACAGAGGCTTGGTGTCTGATTTTGGCAATCTTTCCCTGCTCTTGGACATGACCTGGGTGCTCTTACAATTCGTAACGGGGCTTTGTGCTACGAACTGCTTAATGCTTGTGCTGACGTAGGGTCGCTCTCGCGTCATGATTCATACTGTTATTTGGGGAATGAGCTCTTTCAGCTCGGAGCACCTTATTCAAATTATTACTGTGGTGTATTTCTCTAGGGTTTGTACGAATTTCCAGGAGCGAAAGATTAACCGAGAACAGAGAGGCGTCATCTATAGCTCTGCACTAATACCATACATGGGAAAGCATGTTTGAATACAATTAAATTAAAATTACTAAATAAAATAATTTAAAGTACAAACATACAGCGTCTCCCCTCTTCAGCGGACCGTGACAAAAGTGTCAAGCAATGACCTGTCCATGGGGATAAAGAACAGCACTGCATATAAATATATATTTTACCAAACATTGAAATAAATTCAAGAACAAGAGAAATTTTGAGAAACTGCAATATTTGAGATAAACAGTAATTTATTTTGAGAAATATACTTTTGTCTTCAATAACAACCGGCATGCTTAAAGAATGTACATCTAAATATTTCAAGAAATTAAATAAAATAAAAAACGATTTAAAAAAAATAATAGAAAATCAACTGAAAATAATAAAAGAAAACGATAAACTAACTCTTGAATCAAACTAGTGGTTAATTTTTCTTGCCGTAGCATGGCGCTACAAACGCTGTGGCCAGAGCGTTGTCATATTGGCACGCATTTATAAATTTCGCTTTGTCAAAGCGTGTCTTCTATTTCTCTAATATTATTTATTGCTCTCTCTCTTTTAATTTGCATAAGAGTGAAAACATATATTTCTTTAAGATCGGCTACATTAAAAAAGTAACGCCTACTTTTTACTCAGAAGGCTTTACAGATGCGAGATTGAGGAAGGAAAAGAACACAATTAGTGCATAAGAGAAAAAAAAAGAAGAAAATCGTTTCCTTAAAAGAAATTCATTTTTAGTAGGGGGCATGGTTTTCTTAGACGACCAGCAACGTTAAACACCTTTGAGGTGTCGAATCAATGAGAATCAATATAAATGAGGAGCTAGGATATTCTGTCCCACTCCTCCAGAGGAGCTCTTTTCAATTCTTGGAGAGTTGTGGGGGTGGTAGACGTCCAGCAATTAATCTGCCTAGAATGTATCAGACATGCTCGATCGGATTTATGTCCGGAGAACACGCTGGCCACTCTGTTCCTTCCTCCAAAAGGAAATCATTCAGTTAGCACTGTATGATCTGCAATTGTCGTTCATTAACATGAAGTGATCTTTAATTGCTGCAGAGCAAGGGACTACAATAGGTCTCATCTCTATATCGACAACCGGTCAGAGCTCCATTTCGAATGATATGACGACAATTTATTTTAGCACTTTCTCAATACAAAAATTTATTGTACTTTTAGTATTGTTCGGATTCAATTTATCTCTGCCAATTCTATGCAGCCATATTTTCCGTCTTTTTTTACAGCAATCTTCAACAATATAATTTAGAGCCAGAATTTGACTTATTTGAACACCTGAATGCGCAACAACCAGCGATTATAAATTTAAAAGTAAAACGAGAAAAAGTATAAAGAAAGGCGAAAATTAAAGTAAGAGATTGAGCTCAATGATACTTTACCGTCTAATCAACAAAATGGCGACAGTTCACCCATGTTATCGGTGATAGCCATTCAAAATCGAAAGTGGCACAAAGGTCGTAAGGAAAAGAGTGATGCTATTTTATTTAGGTAATCTACGGTTTTAAGCAGCATTTATCACTATTGCCTTTCAAGAAGAGTTCAAAAGAACTCTTCTTCCCTAAAAATTTTTAGTATTTTTTAAGGTGTAAATACGGGTGAGGAGAGCTTCTCAAACTTTGAATACATCCCAATTTGTTAATAGTTTTACTTCTTTTGCTCATCACTCCCAACATTAACGGGTATTTGAGCATGGAATCTCAGCAGTGTTAAATCGAGCTAGTATTTAGCAGTCAAAGACTAGATTTGTGAATCTAGAATGTTAAAAACAGATTTATCAGAGCTAAATCGAACTACTAATTAGAAATTATAGCATAGTTTTTTTGAATGTAGAAAACTGTGAGAAAAAAGCATATGTTAAATCCAACTGCTAATTAACAGTTCAGGACTTCTATTAAGAATTATCGGGACTATATTTTGAATGCACAAGGCTGAGAAGAATTTAAAGAGTAAAAAAACCCTACTAATTAGCACATTAACATTCTACTTCTAATTAGCAGTGCTAAATAACCTTCACACACTGCTTTTTGTCATTGAATGGTATGTTTTTTTTCCTGAAGTCCAAAACATTTGTAATACAAGCTAGTAGGAAGGTCGGTACGTCCTTGAAAGAGAAAGCTTCCGAGAATTCTATTCTACTAAGTATTTTCTCTTCCGTCACAGAGAGTTTAATTTTGAGAGAAGCAGTTTTAAGATGGTAATAGCTGGGCATGCGTACGTGAGAATTGGCCTGATGACCATGAGGTAAATTGATCTTTTGCATCTAAAACCGAGAGTCAAATTCCTTGTTTAAAGCTCAGTAGACGCCGTTAGCTTTTTTAGTAAAGTTATTGACATATTTTCTATAGTTTAAATTGGACGTGACTGTGAAAGCAAGGTATTTAGCATTCTTCCTTGGTTGAATAATCTGGTCATATAATTTGATGTTTGAGACCTATTTTCTTTTTCTTTGCTATTGAAAATAAGGAGCTGGCTTTGGTACTTCAACTGGCGCACTAGGACTATAATTTTATTTTGCATTTGCTTAACTGCATGGATGTGATTGATCGATTTTGTAATTAGAGCAGTGTCATATGTGAAGAGAGCGGTGAATTATTTTGGATTGTTATTATTAATATGGAAACCAGTAGTATATAGTATGCACAATAATAGTCCGAGAATACTGCTTTGCGCAACGCCAGTGTTAAATGTTCCTGTAGTTAGAGTAAGTGTTATTAATCTTGATTCTGAACTTTCTGTTTTTTAAGTAGGAATTGATTAAAAAGTAGTAGGTTATCGGGGATATCTTGCATATGTAGCTCGGCAATGAGTTCATGTACAATTGTATGCCTTGGTTCACGTACAATTGAGTGGGGACCCCACTCAATTGTACGCCTTGGCGTCGTTGAGAATGAGCACACGGGTTGTTTAATGCTTGAACTTGGCTTTACTAATGTTATTACTAATATTACGTATTTACTAATGTATTAACTAATATTATGTATTTACTAATGTATTTACTAATATTATGTATTTACTAATGTTAATGTTATTAATGTTATGTTAATTAATATCTTCGTGCTCGAAAGATTTTTTCGAAACGATGTTGCTGTTTTGAGAGGTTTTTTAGATGTTCATTTCTTGGTTGGATAATTTTTTCGAACATTTTTGAAATAATAGGTAGTAGGCTGTTTGATTATTAATTGTTTGGGTTAGATGCACTTTTCCTGCTTTTGAGAACAGAATAATATCCAATTTCTTCCATTCATCATATAAATACAAGTTGTTGAGACATGAATTGAAAATGTTGACAAGGTGATAAATCTTATTAATTGGGATATTTTTAATCATAAGGTTGGTAATATAATCATACGTTGGTGCCTTCCTGTTAGCTAGTTTTCCAATAATTTTGGAGACCTCTTCTACTGTTGTCAGTTCAATAGTGCTCCTAGTATTAGTCCCTCGACAGATGATCTCATCATAAGTGTTATTAGCAAAATTGTCATTTTCTGGGTAGTTAGGTTCATTGGTGTTACTAAATTGTATTTCCATAGAATTAGCAATGACCTCGGCTTTCCCAATTTTTAGTATAGACAGTGCCGTTCAGCCCATTTAGTGGGAGGCTATTTAAAGGTGTTCTTTTTAGGGTCCTGGTCATATTTCAAATAGAGTTAGGGCGCTTTTTCATTACACGACACGATACCGACAAAATCGGACGACAAATGTGTGAACGACAATGTCGTTGCCGGATCGTTTAAGCAATTGGTTTTTCACTTTTCCGATATCGTTAGTCCGAGAAGTAGAAATTCTTGTTCATTCAATGTTTTGAGCTTGAGTGTGTAGAGACATAAAATTTAAATAATTTATTTGAACGTGTTTTGAAAAATTATAAGTTTTAGTTTTGAATTCGTTTTGGCAACGGAGTTAGATATATAATAAATGTTGTTGTGTTCTAAAATGTTTAAGAAATAAAATATGTTATTTTTTTGATAAAATTATTGGTAGTATCGTAAATTGGCGTTCATTTAATTTAGTTGGCACAAAGACCCAACAAGTGAGCAGTTGCTTGTGTTCTGCTGTGATTTTTTTCTGCAAACTTTAAATATGCCGGATGATAATCGTCGTCTCAAACTTCTTACTTTATTTTAGAAGAAAAAAGCTAGCAGTGCAGAAACGTTTTTGGGTGCACGAAATGGTACTTACGTATTAACGCCACAGCAGCTACAGATTTGGCGGTTTTTAAGTGCCGCCAATCTACACTTAAAATTATGTCTGTAATCACTTAACATTACTTAAATTCTTTAAATGTTTTAAAGTATTAACGTTTTTTTCAAATCGAATTAAAATATTAGTTTCATTTAGAATAATCTTTTTAGATGATTTTTTAAATGAGTTTTATCAAATTTATCTTATGAAGCCGTTCTATCATGTTTCAAAAAAATGTTTCAGTTGAATCAGGGAACAGACTTTATATTATTCAATCAAGCAGAAACCAGTAGTTAGATCGAGTTCTGTTTGAAATACATAAGGGTCTTTATTTGCCTTCTTATCAAACCATTACTATTATAAAAAATACCATCCCTTCATTAAAGCATATAATGAATTTATAAAAATTTTCAATGAAACTTTTATGATTGTTTACGTCTTTCAACCTCATTATAATGTAAAAAATGCAACTTCATGAAATTAAAAATTTATAACCAGACATGAGAATAAATTATATAAAACTTTTATTTTCGAATTTTACATTTGACATGATCTAATAAAATATTAAAATTGATTAAAAGAATAAAATAATGATATCAAAAGAGGAGATAAAACAGGAAAGATACACAACAACTAATAAAATCGCCACTATTTGAGGAGAAATTTGCTTGCCTAACCGACATTTGATTCCGACAAACGATATCGCCTTGTCGGATACGACATAATCGTTATCGTATCGGTGAGTGAAAAAGCGCTCCGTTGCTGACCATGTATTTTACTTGTCTCTATGTCGTTCTCCGACAATCGGATCCGTTTTGTCGTTATCGTGTCGTGTAATGAAAAAGCGCCCTTATCGATAATATTTAAGTTTTTCAGTTTCTTGTTCCAAAGTTCATACTGCTCATATCTTTAATATCTTTATTTAGGCGATTAATTTGTCTTTTCATGTCCGGATTAAAGTTTTACCGGAATATTTTCCTAATTTCGTTTTTTTCTTCTTTTATGATGTCTGTACTATATTTTGGGAGTTTATAATCTTTCATGTTGGTGAGGAACAGCTCCGTAGCTTCGACATGAGCCATTGAGGTAATGTTTGTTAAATCTAAGATAGCGTTATCGATGTCATCGATGGTTAAGGGATTATCATCATCAGTCTTGGTCTTAGTCAGGTGTAATAACATTATGAGACAGAAGACAATCTCTTTCTGTTCTGAAGTGATCGTTTTCCTTCTTTTCTCTATTAGTCTTGATCCACACGGGGAAGTAATCATAGCTGAACTCGCTTAACGTTTCGATGGCAAAAGGTGATTAGTAATCATTATATCAAGAATGTCAGGTGGGGAAAACTAAAATGATGGGAGAAGGTAGGCTGCTCTGGGCGTAAACAGTTAAGGCTACTTTCTTTACAATATTGTGTAGTTGTCTGCCTAATTTGATGTCCATTTTACACCCGCAAATACTGTTTTTAACATCAAAACCGCCAAGAGCAATGGTGTCAAGTTTAGATGAAAAGAGAATTTTGAAGTAATCTTCATTTATATTACTTTTAGGTGGATTATAAATAAAGGCATTTAACATTTCTTTTTCCAATTTGGATATTAATCGAAGTCTTTTTCCAATTCTCATTTGTACTGACGTTGTAGGTTGATGTGTTATATTTTTTGTGAATGAAGATTGAGTTCCCGTCGCCTGTACATAGGATTCTATCGCATTTGAGAGTGTTGTAATTAGGAATTTTCAATCTGCTACTTAGATTGGCGTGAGTTTCCGTGACTGCTCTGATGTCAGGATTATAATTTGCTGTGCAATCGAAGAATTCTGCGACTTTAGTTAATAAGTCCAAAGAGTAATAAGTCCATTCCAAAGAGTGATAGTAAGGAGATAAATAATTTTCTATTGTTCATGATTAACTATTTGGGTTCCTTGATTTTTCATCTGTGACAGAGTAGGTAGTAATTTGGTTTTGAAGAAAAGCATTTAGTAAGCTTATTGTTGGCTTCTATTGCTTATTGAGGGAGTAATATAATGGATTTAATTGTACCTGATTTTGTAGACTATTTTTAACTGCGCTGGTTTAATTGAAACCTGGTCTTGAGTTACTTGAGTTGAATTTTCTTTGCTGGTCGAATGATTTTCTATTGTCGGATTTATTTTGGATTTTTTCAATTAGATTTTCATATTTGGAACATTTGCTGTAATTTGCGGGGTGAGCATTTTGGTTTCTCTTCAGGTGGGTTTATGCAATCAGCTGTAGTATGACAATCTGCGCATTTGATGCATCGTGCTGGATGATTACACAATCTCTGTCCGCGGAAGATGCCTTGGCATCTGTGGCATTGTGTAGGTCTGTTAGATTTCCTGTATTCTTCATTACGTACAAATATTCAGAAAATAAATTACAAGTAGAATATATTCTTACAGCTCGACAGGTTTTTGTCTAATGTCAGTATAAATGTAGGGATTGGAATCTTGATCCAATTACTCCTTCTGAACATTTGGATATTTGGGTAGCGTTTAATACCGCTTGATTTTGTTACATGTAATTCTTCATGCACTTCTATTGAATTTATTCCTTTGGGACTCCCTTTAGTATAACTCAAAATGAACGTTATTCAGACATGCTATATGGATAATAGTTGATACTTTCGTTTTTAATAATGTTATAATTCTACATTCGTCTAAGTACTAGTGTTAATGGTGAAATAAGCACTGTTATTTTTTTCCTGTGTTGTCATTGATATTATTTTCGTTAAGGCTTTGGCTAAAATCTTCCCAACAGAATTTTTGATCTTTTATGACAATCGGAGGAATTTTAGTATAAACGTTTTTGGTATTTGGTTGTCATCATTATTAATGTTACGGGTCTCATTATCTTTTTTGAGTAAATAATTCTTTTATTCATTTCCTTCCATCTATGGATGGTGTTTTCAAAATAAATCTAAATAATAGCAATCTCGAGCTCTTGACCAGATCTACTTCTGGTTAGAAAGTATACAGCTGCTGACTACAGCTTATTTTTGGATTTTTGCTAGACGATGTATATAAAGTGATTCATTAAATAATTATAATAATAACAGAGCCGAATTATTCCCTTCACGTTAAGTTAACCATGGGAAGTTTTCGTAGTTTTCAGCTCTATTTGACGCAAAATGCGGATTAACTCTATCAAAAAGACCTCCACGAAAGCAATTTTTTCCCAATACTTGATCCAAGAGCTCCTTTGTCTCCTTGATTGGTTTCAAAATACAAGACTATGGAGTTGAACTTCAGTAGTTGTAATTCCAAAATTAGGTCGGCTATTCAACGACAGTTATATAAAATAAAATTATAATAATAATGACAACACGAATGAGCTAGTTAGACATTGTATCTCACTTCACAATTTAGTGAAGCGTCAGGAAATATCCCTAAATGTTAATAAAAGATAAGAGCTCCCATGAAAACAAATTCTCAAAGCCTATTTTCGAGAAGGACATCCAGGAAAAAGTGGATGTTGATGAAGAATTATTATATGGCTTTTAAAGCTAGGGGTATCCTAGAATTATTATATGGCTTTTATCGCTAGGGGTATGGTTCCTCGCTAAATAAAAGTTACTTTCAATTACTCAATGAATATTCATCTTTTCTATATATTCAGCAAACTTGCTTTTTTTCAGTCAGCAGATAATAATTAAATCACCAGTTCAACATATTATACCAATACAATTGAAACACATTTCAAAGAGTTCAAAATATAATTAAAATATAGCAAAATACATAAATTTTTTAATAACTAATGTAACCATGTACATGTTTAAAGAACACTTTAAAAAAATCATAATATATCTTCTTTTACTAGAAACCTTTGACATAATACATATTATGAAAATTTTTAAAACTGTAAAACACTATCTCATTTTCAAAAAGAGTGAATTTCTTTTTTTTTGTTAAATTTAAATTTAATAGATTTTTATATTTCAAAAATGGCAAGAGGATTGACTTTTTTTCGTATATTAAAGAGGTTCAAAATTCAAAAATTGTTTTAGCGAAAATGATTTTTTATGAAGTTCAACGTGCCTTTTCTCTCTATTCTAAAAAAAAGTTTTTGCAGTTAATTTTGTCCCCTGAAAAACTTTTTAACTACGTGATGAAAATCTAAGATTAAGGAATCAATTCATTCAGAATCTTTCAGGGAAGACATTTAGGGCATTCAAATCTTTTACATAATTTTAAATTTTTATTTATTTTAGTTTTAAAGCACGATTTTGCAGTTAATAATGAAGAATAACCGCCGTTCACAACAGCCAATCACATGTCTGAAAACGGCAAGCTTAAAAAAGCGATTTACAAGTCTGAATTTTCTTTTTCAGAGATGCAACCAATCACAAAATAGTTAGAATTTCATTCTTCAGTTTTACAACATCTCAACTTATTTCGTATTGATATATTGATTAATCTGATTATTTGTTTTCTAAAACGTTAATTCGTAAGTTTAATCTGGTTTTAAATCTTAATTCGATTTGTTTATTTACAAGTAATGCCTAAAAAGAAAAGACCTAACATTACTAAAAAGTCGCAACTCAATGCGAAAGCTAATCGAAAGCGGGAAAAACGTAAACTTCATAGTATAGAAGAAAATAATGCTCTTTTGCTTATACAACCTAATGATGATTCAACTAACAAAAAAAAAGTTAAACTAACAAAGGTTGAGCTAAAAGAGAATGTGTGTAATTGCTACACAGTCGCAACAACATCGACTTTCATTTGCCCACATCAAACCAGACCTGTAAATACAGAAAATGTGGTTGGAATGCACACTGTACCAATTCGCTTTCGCAATGTTGACAATGATATGGACCAAAATCCTAATCCACCTATTTTAAAATCAAAACAACATGAGTTTGCTGGTGATTTATCGAAATTGTTACCTATCAAAGTGGCAAAACATAGTCTTGGCAAAATGTTTTCAAAATGCAGTTATTGTGGAGCTTTGAGATTTGCTTCTGCAAAAGGGCGCTCTGTTAATTCTTGCTGCCATAATGATAACATACATATACCTCCGCTGCATGAATATCCTTTATTTTTGAAAAACTTACTTCTTTCTGATGAGCAAGAAGCAAAATTATTTAGGCAAAATATCCGTGTATACAATTCATCATTTGCGTTTGCCACTTTTAGTGCTAAATTTCTTCAAGATGAAAGCAGAGGTCCACCGTTGATAAAAATTCAAGGACAAGTATATCACCATGCGACAACATCCCTAAATTCAGCAACCAATGCTCCAAGGAATGGACAAATATATATTTATGACAGTGTTGAGGAGGCTATTAAACTACGCATGAATTTAGACAATCTTCAGTTGACAAGGCATATTGAAAAATTATTAAGGGAAGTCAATCCATATGCACAGAAATATCGGATGCTCAGAGATTTAACTATTCATGATAGTGAATTTGTTTTACAATTTCAAAGATTTATATTCGATGATAAAAGAAGATACAATAAACCTACTT
>NC_092212.1:38019997-38043258 GCF_043381705.1 Parasteatoda tepidariorum | reverse complement strand
ATATATATATATATATATATATTGAATTAAATGTGTTAAAAATATATTCATTTCTTTGGGACAAAGTCTGTATTATTGTGATTATCATTTTTTTTAAACAAGTTTCATATTAAGATTATATCTGCACATTGATGTTAATTTCTGACAATTTTGGCTCATTTAGAGAACAAATAGGACATAGAAGGAACTGTAGTCAACGAAAAAAAGTGACATTGATATTGACACACTGCTTATTCTGCATTTAAGAAAATTAATTCTTTTCGATGATAACAGTTAATATTCAGTTTAATATTGAAATATATGAAATCAAAGCATTCTTGGTTTTGCGAAGCAAACCAAGCAAGAATTGCGAAGCAATTCTCCGGGGGTTGGCGAGCGTCAGCGAGCAGGGGGCGGAGCCCTCTAGTTATTTAAAAATTATTAAGCTCAGAAATACAAGTTAATTATTCCAATCTCTTAAAAAGTTTTTTCAAAATTTAAGTCATATTTTAATAAAACTGACTAACCTCAAGTTATCTCATGTTAATATTGAAATATTTTAGCTGAGAATAAGACTAATAGTTAAGATTTGATTATTTTGATGACGGATTTATTTTTTTCAAAAATGGATTAGTAATGATAACATTTATGATAAAAAAGCATTAGTAATGATTATATTTATAAAAAATAGAAGTTTAAAAGTTAGGAAATATGTAACGCCTATGGACACAAATATATAGACAACACACATATTTCTTTAAAACAAAACTATATATCATAAGTGATTGAAATTTATCAGTCAGACAAGGTTTTCTGTTTAAATCCCCCCTGTATCTTGCTACTTACTGAAAAGATAACAGTTGATTTAATATGTAAACAGTTTGAAGTAGTTCAGTAGAACGTAGCAATTCATTTTTTCTGAATTCAATGACTTGAGGACTTACCGACGCGTCTTTCTCGGAAGAAATCACAGATAAAACTTACTGAAGATAATGAAATAATAAGTTACCACTTCACAAACTTTGAAAAAAAAATATCACCTCAGAAGCTATTTTCTTGAATCACAATAACCAAATGTAATTTTCAAGATGAACAAATGTGTTATTTCTTTTTTACTAATTTGTGTGGCGTATGTTGCGGATTCATTGAGTATTGATTCGACATTCAATAGAGGTAAATGAATTTCAGTGTCATATAACATGTCTTTTGTTTATTTTATAAGCTAATTGGAAAATTTGACTCATTGCACTCTATTTCAATGCTCCTAATAAAATAGTCTTCAGCATTCTTCATTTAACCCGATACCTTCAGGCCATAACCATCAGCATATATGCTTTTAGGTTAATTAGCAAATGCCACTCTGTGCAAACATTACAGTTATTTTATAATGCTCTTAATTTGAAAAGTGTCCAGTATTCTTCATTTATCCTGATATTTTTAGGTTCATCACAATCAACCCATTTGCCTTTAAGCTAATTAAAAAAATCCTACTCTTTAAAAATATTGTAATAATTTTACAGTATTCTTTGCTAATTGGAAAAGTTTTCACTTCACTTTATTCAATCTGATATTTTTAGCTTCGATACAATCAACCCATATGCCTTTAGACTATACAGAATACGATTCTTTACAAATATTGCAATACTTTTACAATGCGCCTCTCTGATTGGAAAAGTCTTCGATATTCTTTAATAAATGTGATATTTTTAGGTTTATTACAAACAGCCTATATGCTTTTCGGCTAATTAATGTGTGAAGGATTATTCAATTAGCTTTAATTTGCTTAGGCGGGTGCTCTTGTTATTAATAAGCCTTATCCCTTCCAGTGCTTTGAATCGAGATATATATTAAAAACGCATGTGATTTATTATTAATAAAATAGAGCCTCGGTGATTCTGGGGATAGAGCGTCGGTCTCACAATGAAGTAACCGTGGTTCAAATTCCAGAGGAGGCTAGTTGATACAAATCAAACTCTGCTTCCACCTCAAAGCAAGTGAAGTCCTGTTGTAAAATATCCTCAGTGGTAGAGGAATAGAGATAAGATTTCCTTCGCCGAAGGGATGAAATAGAGAATCGATCTTGGGGTGAAATAACGAATTCGACGGTTTGCACTTATAGTTGTCCAGTAACTGCACTTATAGCTGCACTTATAACTGTCCAATTTACAAGTAAAAAATTTTATTACAAAAATTTTAACACTTACCTGCTTTATAAATCTGGAGAATTCCAAAATGATGTGTTCTTCATTTGAAAACTTTATTCTCAAATAATATATACATATATTATCCCTTCATTACTTGAAGATGACATACCACACAATAAAATTTTATAATTGCAAGATCTCGATATGAATTTCAATATGAAACTGAAAAACAGAATTCCAGTTGAAATTTATAATTCAAAACTATTTAATTTAATTTATTAATAATCATCGTAAATGATATTATTTCACGTAATTCGGATAATTCTTTATTGTTGTTTTCCGAATTATATAGATTCAGAAATATATACTATTCTGAAATTATTATAGTTCTGCACTTTCTGAAATCATATTTATTCATTGGAATAAACTAAGCAATGTTGATTTCACTTTAATTTGTAATGAATTCAATAAAAAAAAGGATTTTACCGTAATACACACATCTGTAACAGTATGGAAGTTATCGGTTGCGAGTTTGTTGATTATAGAAAGGTAAAAATTATTGAAAATTTCTTCAAATGATGGGCGCGTTTTGTTTCTGAAAGATTTACCGATGTACTAGGTCGTTTTTTCAAGTTTTTCTGCTTTTTCCTTAGGGAAATTTTGCTTCTTATTTGCTACTAAGAAAATTGCGTCCGTCTTTGCCAATGATTATGATAGAACTAACTGCCTGATATTTTCAGATTCCCGCTAGAGGGCGTACTCAAGCGTTGCGATTCCGAATTGTGAAAACTGTTTATTAAAAATTAAGACAAAAGTAAATTTCATTCAAATTGCACGTTTTCAATAATTATTTACATTTAGTATGGAATTTTAGGATAGCATAACTAAATTTAGTTCTCGAAGATTTCATTGCTGACAGTTGTCATTTGAAAACTGCGAGAAATAGATTTTTTATTATTACAAAGTTTTAGAATTAATTCATGTTATTTCTTTCATTTAAAAAATGGATTTTTGATTTAAATTTTATCATTTTTATATTTCTCAGTTAATTTCTTTTCTTTTTCTTCTTTTTTTATTATTTAAAATAGACAATGTTTGCATAAATATACCACCTAAACGAATCGCTCTTAGTTGATCAACATCTCAAGCGTGCAAAAAGAGAACTACCTGTGTTTCAGAAACATCGGAACAACGGGAAAGAAGACTGTTAACAAATAAACTACGCATTACTCAAGCCCGTTTGTCGGAAACATCAGAACAACGGGAAGCAAGAATGAAAACCAATCGAGAACACACATCGCTATTTAGAAGCTGCCAGTACTCTGATTTGAATCTTAGTGCTTTCATTGTGATCCGACAGCCAACTATAGTCTTCACCCAAGCGTCATCATTGGAAAAATAGATTAATTATGTACGTCTTGTAGTGCTCTCAAATTTACGAATGAAACAGCTGTAATTTGCTGTTCTGGAGGACAAGTGAAACTACCAGACTTAACGTCGCCCAACGAACCAATATCAACTTACTTATCAGGTCAAACAAAGCAATCGAAACATTTTTTGGCGAATATACGCTGGTACAATTCGTGTTTCCAAATTACTTCATTTGGTGCTACAAGTACCTGCCTACTTGATTTACTTAATTATAATAAGTATACTTGATTTATTTAATTCTAAGTCAACAAATCAACAGGGCTTGAAACTTATATAGCCCGACATAACCACCCAAAGTGGCATATTATTATTCAATCTGAAATACCGTAAACCGCATATTTGGCAGAAATCGGCAAGATAACGAACGGGGCCAAAAAGGGAATAAGTAATAAAATCAATTATATTTCCTTTCACCTAAATAATATTCAATTCGATTATACTAGCAGCTTTGTAACATTTTAAAATTATTTGTACAACATATAAATAGAAATAATGACCAAGCTGAATGCGCAGCACAACTCTATTAAATTATTCTAATACTTCTGAACCCTCCTCATATCCTAACCTCTTAATTAATTTATAAGATTATATTTAAATTTTTTTTCCACCTGGTATTAAATATTGCTTATTTATGGTATTAAATATAGATTATTATTTGTTGCAGACGGATATGAGTGTAAAGGTACTGAATGTATAGGGGAAAATCAAAAGTGTGTTCCTAAAGGCAATGATTACTATTGTGACTGCAACGTAAATTTTAAACTGGTAGATGAAGAGAAAAAAGGAGCTAAAGACGTACAATGCAAGGGTAAGAATTAGACCAAGAGATGCGAGAAAATATTATGTTTTTAAGTTATCTCTATTATGATCTTTATGTTAACTCAGCACTCTTGACAATTAAGTCTAATTTAATCTGCAGTATTTTAGAAGAGATGTCAAACGTTTAAGTGATTTTATTCATACTACACTTCTTCAAACTAGACCTAAATGAAAGAGAAATATAAATTTTAAGTGCTTTTAAACATTTCTTTCAATTCGCACTGTTTTTTTAAAAGCCATAATGAATCATGCAAAAATTGAATTAATTTATTTACGAATAGGATAATCTGTCTTTTAAGATAATTTTAAAAACCTAAAACTGAAAAGCGTTGTTCATATAAGCCTATCAAAGTTTTATTGAACTACAGAAGTATAACGAGAGTGCAAGAATATTCATGAAAACTAATTAATGTTCAACGTCCAACTTGATTTCTTTAATTATAATTTAGGTAACTGAAAAAAGTAACAAAATATAAACAGTTCTAGAATATCATATTGCCCGACATACCCACACAAAGTGGCAGTTAGTTATTCAATCAGAAATACCATAAACCGATTAAATGCCCTTCAAATTTCGCTGAAATCGGTAAGATGTCGGACGGGGACAAATAAAGGCTCCAAAATGGGAATAAGTAATAAAATCAAATATATTTTGTATATACTTTTCACCCAATTAATAGTGAATTCGATTTTACTAGCCACTTTCGTAATTAGCTTTGTGACATATAAAAATTATTTGTACAAAATATAATTATCAATAACGACCAAGCTGCATGCACAGCACAACTTTATTTAAATATTCTAATTCTTCAGACCACTCCTCCAATCCTCTCCTATTGATTAATTTTTAACATTATATTTATCAATTTTTTCACCTGGTATTAAATATAGCTTATTTCTGGTATTCAATAAAGGGTATTATTTGTTACAGACACCTTTGAGTGTACATGTACTGAATGTATAGGGGAAAATCAAAAGTGTGTTCCTAAAGGCAATGATTACTATTGTGACTGCAACGAAAACTTTAAACTGGTAGATGATAAGAAAAAAGGAACTAAAGAAATACAATGCAAGGGTAAGAATTACACCAAGAGATGTGAGAAAATATTATGTTTTTTAAGTTATTTCTATTATGATCTTTATGTTAACTCAACAGTCTTGACAATTACGTGTCATTTAAATTGCAGTAATTTAGAAGAGATGTCAAACGTTTAAGTCATTTTATTCATACTGCGCTTCTCCAAACTCGAACTAAATTAGGGAGAAATATAAATTTTCATTCTCTTTTAACAGTTCGATCAATTCACACTTTTTTTAAAAGCCATAATGAATCATGAAAAAATTGAATAAATATATTTGCTAATTGAATAATCCGTCTTTTAAGATAATTTTAAAAACCTAAAACTGAATAGTGTATCTCAAATAACCGTCGACGTAGCTGCCAAAATTTTATTAAACTACAGAAGCATAACGAGAGTGCAGGAATATTCATGAGAGAACTAATTAATGTTCAACGTCCTAATTGCTTTTTTAATTATAATTTAGGTACCTAAAAATTGAAATAAAATATCAGCAGTTCTTGAAAATTATATTTCCCCGACATATACACCCAAAGTGGCATGTTATTATTCGATCATAAATACCATGAACCGATTAAATACCCCTCAAATTTGCAGAAATCGGCAAAATAACGGACGGGGCCAAAAAGTGGCTCCAAAAAGGGAATAGGTATTAAAATACAATTATATTTCATTTTACAGAATTAATATTGAATTCGGTAATACTAGCTGCTTTGGTGACCAGCTTTATAATGCTTCAAAACTATTTGTACAACAAATAAACATCAATAATGACCAAGCGGAACGCACAACACAACTCTAATTAAATATTCTAATGCTTCTGACCCCTCCTAATTCTTTTGACCCTATAATGATCTTTAAGTTAACTAAACATTCTTGACAATTACGCGTAATTTAATCGGTAGAATTTTAGAAGACATGAGAAAGGTTTAAGTGATTTTATTCATACTGCACTTCTTCAAACTGGACCTAAATTAGTGAGAAATATAAATTTTTAGTCATTTTTAACAGTTCGATCGATTCACACTATTTTTTTTAACACCTAATGAATCATGAAAAAATTGAATAAATATATTTGCTAATAGATAAATTTAAAAACTTAAAATTGAAAACCGTATTTCAAATAAGCATCCATATATCTTGCAAAATTTTATTAAACTACAGAAGTATAACGTGCAGGAATATGCAGGAATATTTTTGTGAACTAATTAATGTTCAACCTTCCACTTGATTTATTTAATTATAATTTAGGTCATCTCTAGGTCATCATTGGGGTGCCGATGCAAATACTCTCATATAACCACACATTCATTTATAAGACCTTTTCTGGAATATAGTTATCCGATCTATTCCTGCGCATCTGAAACAAATCTTCAGAAATTAGAAATTCCACAGCAAACAAGCAAATTCACATCGAAGACCATCTTAGACAGTTGGCTCTGGAAGTTATCAGTTGCATACCTAAGGATGCAATGCAGGTTTATACCGATGGTAGTCTTAGAAAAAACCGTACTGGCAGTGGTATTTATATTAGGACCCAACATCTAGAAAAATCAATAAAGCAAGGCAATCCAGACACTTGCCCTGTCTTCAGGAACGAGTTCATTGTGATTAAGGAGGGGCTTGACGCTGTTTTTTCCAACGACAGTGATTATGGAGAATTCTGGATTTTATCGGCTAGCCGCAGTGTCCTGCAACATCTTAGTAGCTGGTCCTCTGCAAGCGATGAAACTTGTATATGTATCCTGCTCAAGATAAAAAGATTTCTCCACACCATGACGTACATCTCCAATGGATTCCATCGCATGTTAATATTGGTAGTAACGGGATAGCATATAGATTGCCCAAAGAGGGCAGTGCGGAAGATAAGTCCACCAGGTCATCACTTACTTATCAGGAACTTTGCTCCAATGAAAAATATAGACAAAATTAATTCATCCTTACTCCACCTACTCTCCAATGGTACACCGCAGCATCTCTTGGCACCCTTCTGGGAATCAATTGCAATCGAAGCTCCCAGACTGCCTTGGCCAGATTCTCAACTGACCTTTTAAAATGGTTAACATTCGACTTTGGCACAAAAATTTACTCGACTTGTAAAAAATGTTGTGCCCATCCAGCCTCACCGAAACATATACTTGATTGTATCGGACTATCCAGGGCGGACTTAACTTCCGATCCTCTTCTTGTCACCGACTTTCTGGCTGTCAACAACTTTTTAGAGTTGATTTGAATAATGTCAGATCTATGAGGATAAGTAACAACAACATAACTTAGGCAACTGAGATATGAAACAGAAAATAAACAGGGCTTGAAAATCATATACCCACCCAAAGTGGCATATTATTATTTAACTTGAAATACCGTAAATAGAATAAATGCCCCTTCAATTTGGCAGAAATCGGCAAGATAACGGACGAGGCCAAAAAGAGGTTTCAAAAAGGTAATAAGTAATAAAATCAATTATATTTCTTTTCAATTAAATAATATTGAATTTGATTATACTAGCCGCTTTGGTGATCAGCTTTGTAACTTTTCAAAATTATTTGTTGAACATATAAACATCAATAATAACCAAGCTGAATGCACAGCACAACTTTATTTAAATATTAAAATTCTTCAGATCCCTCCTCCAATCCTAAATTCTTGATTAATTTTTAACATTATATTTAAAAATTTTTTCACCTGGTATTAAATATGGCTTTTTTCTGATAATAAATAGAGGTTAGTATATTTTACAGATGAATATGAGTGTGAAGGTACTGAATGTACAGGGAAAAATCAAAAGTGTGTTCCTAAAGGCAATGATTACTATTGTGACTGCACTGAAAATTTTAAACTGGTAGATGATAAGAGAAAAGGAACAAAAGACGTTCAATGCAAGGGAAAGAATTACACCAAGAGATGCGAGAAAATTATATGTTATCTCTATGATTATCTTTATCTTAACTCAACACTCTTGACAATTAAGTGTAATTTAATCTGCAGCATTTTAGAAGACATGACATGGTTAAGCAATTTCATTCATACTACACTTCTTCAAACTAGACCTAAATTAGTGAGAAATATAAATTTCCATCGTTTTTAAACAGTTCGATCAATTCACACTGTTTTTTTATAAGTCATAATGAATCATGCAAAAATTGAATAAATATATTTGCTAATAGAATAATCAGTCTTTTAACATTAGAAACTAGAGTACCCATCCTTCTCTTCCGAAACATCAACTCACCCAGACCTTGTAACGGTACGCGTCTTTCAGTGAAAAGAATAATGACCAATATCCTCGAAGCTATCATAGGAATCGAAGTCATCATCGGAAAAATGGATCATTTATGTATGTCTTGTAGTGCTCTCAAATTTAAGAATGAAACAGCTGGAATTTGTTTCTCTGGTGCAAAAGTGAAACTACCAGATTTAACATCTCCAACCGAGCCATTACCAACGTTGTTATCGGGTCAAGCAAATCAATTGAAACTTTTATTGGCCGGTACAATTCGTGTTTCCAAATGTCTTCATTCGTTGCTACAAGTACGCAGATGGGGAGCCAGATTTATTTATTGCATTTACATGCAATCCTGCCTGAGCTGAAATTAAAGAGCTTTTGTAACCCAGGCAAACATCATCTGATCTTAATGATATTACCAAATTAAAGCAAAAATTAAGCTCTGTATTTGATTTCATAGTGAAGCGTCATGTTTTTGGAGAGACATTGTGTTTGAAGTCTATTGAATGGCAAAAAAGAGGATTGAAACATCATCTGGTTTATTGAAAAAATAACTCCATGCCAAATTGTTCAACTCATATCGACAGAAATACCTGATGTCGCCATTGATCCAGACTTATTTTATATCATCATCCAAAATATGCTTTATGCTCCGAGTGCATCATCATACATGTCTGTTTGAAAATGCATAAACGATATTCTAGAGAATTATGCATTTTCAAACAGACATGTATGATGATGCACTCGCATAACGAAAATGCATAAACGATATTCTAGAGAATTAACTGGTCCCGCAGTGGACTGATCGTTAAGACACGGTTCCCAGCAGATCACCGAAGTCAAGCATCACTGGCTGCGGTTAGTGTGCGGGTGGGTGACCACTTGGATCAGGCTGCGTGGGGACCGAGGGTGAGCTGTATTGGTCCTCGTTAAACTGTGCTACCGTAAAGTGCTCGACTTCGCGCGCAGGTCGTCGGGCTACCGAAGCGGGGGTGCCATCCCCTCCGCAGAGGATCAAAATTGTGATGGCATGTCTTCGGTTCATCCTCCGGGATGTATCCCAGACCGTCGCCAATAGCCCATTGTGCAGCTCTAGTGCGACGTAAATGAACAAATCAATCAATCAATCAATCAATTAACTGCTGAGACTATCACTGGTTTTTTCAGCATGTAATAAAATTCTCATTTCAAATCCCAATCGCAAATCCCATTTACACACTTAAATACAAAATTACAATTCAAACTGAAAAAATTACCACGCATGCTAGTAAAAAAATAAAATAGAGCTAGTAAGAAATAAAATATAGCTAGGAAGAAAATAAAATAGTGGTTTAAAACTAAAATTATTCTAGTTATATTATGTCCAAAAAGTTGCATGAAAATATGTTATACATAAAATGTTCAATGTCATACTTTTTAAATAAAAAAAACAAGCAAAATTCATATTTTTCTATTAATTGAGGTCTGCAAATTTTCTTCTTAAAAAATCCTTCGACTAGAAAATTTTCATCTTAAAAAAGTCTTGGACCCGAAATAATCAACGATTTTTTGTCATCAAAAAACAAACAAACAACGCTTTTTCATCACAAACTGCTTCATATCAATTTTAAAAAAAGCAATTTTATATTTAAATAGTTAACATTTCACTTATTTCTGGTATGAAATATAGCTTATTTTTTGATACAGATAAATTTGTGTGTGGAGGTACTGAATGTACAGGGGAATATCAAATGTGTATTCCAAAAGGAAATGATTACTTTTGTGACTGCAATAAAGACTTTAAACTGGTAGATGAAGTAAAAAAAGGAACGAAAGATATACAATGCAAGGGTAAATATAAAAACAAGAAATATGAGAAAATATTATGATCTTAAAGTTAGATGGGCAATTTTTACAATTATGGTTTTATTTGTTTTAAAAAAAGGAAAAAAAAGTGATTTTTAAAACCAATTTTTTTTGTTGTTATCACATTGGAAGAGAAATCGACCAGTGACTGTTCCTGCCATGTACATATTTTCAAGAAAATATTTTATAGAAATATTCTTGAAGAAAAACAGCGAAAATAACTTTTTCAAAGTTATTGGACAGAAACTGCGATTACGGGTCAATTTAAGAAAATCAAATTAATACAGACGGTGGCTGGCATGTTGAAATTTTCTATATATTTCTTTTCTTTCTTTGTTTTGCTGCACCAAAACAAATATTTTCACGTATATCCTTCCCCGAAACATTAAATGACGCATTTTTAATACAAAAAAGGGGTAAATTTTTTTTAAAATTGAGATCGGAAAACTTTCAAAATCTATCTAATTTTTTTTTAATCATTCCATTTTCTTAATTTTGGTGAAATCAGAAAAAAAAATCAAAACTGCACAAATAAGCAATTAAAATTCTTAAAATATTTGCATATCTTTTTAAAGATTTTGATAGAAATAAGATTTAGGGTAATTTTTTTCTTACAAATTTCCGTGATATTTTAAAGTGAATTAAAAAATTTTTCATCCTCAAATTTTTTTCAAAATATTAAATGTCAAACCTTTTAAAAAATAATTCAAGAAGGTGTGTTTTGTTTCTGTCAATAAGAAAATGAAATAGTGTTTTACAACTAAAATTACTCAAATTCTTTTATGTTCAAAAAGTTACATGAAATTATATTAAAGATAAAATTTTAAATTTCCTATTTTTCATATAAAAATTTTTTGTTGCAAATTTAAGTGATTTTTTTGAAAGTGAATATACAAATTTCTCTTCCTCAATTTTTCTTCTCTAAACGCTAAATATTTAAATTTTCAACAAATAATTCAAGAAGGTGTGTCTTGTTTCCGTCAATAAGAAAATAAAATAGCGGTTTACAGTTAAAATTATTCAAGTTTTTTTTATGTTCAAAAAGTTACATGAAATTATGTTATAGATAAAATTCTCAATGTCATATTTTTTATATAAAAAAACTAAAATTGATATTTTTGCATAAGGGTCTGAAAATTTTCATCTTAAGAAAAATTTTAGATCCAAAATAATCAACGATTTTTTTCATCACAAACTGCTTCATATCAAATTTAAAAGAAGTGCTTTTTTATCTTTAAACAGTTATCCTTTTTATTATTTCAGGTATGAAATATAGTTTATTTTTCATTACAGATAAATATGAGTGTGGAGGTACAGAATGTACAGGGGAAAATCAAAGGTGTATTCCGAAAGGAAATGATTACTTTTGTGACTGCCAAAAAGACTTTAAACTGGTAGATGAAACCCTAAAAGGAATTAAAGATATAGAATGCAGAGGCAAGTATAATTTTAAGAGATACGAGAAAATATTATGATCTTAAAGTTAGATAAACAATTTTGACAATTTCTGAATTACAAGAAATTATTTATAGAAATATTCTTAATGAAAAACAGCTAAAATGACTATTTAAAAGTTATTGGACTAAAACTGCTATTAGGGGTCAAGTTAGAAGAAAAAAGTATTAAAGACGGTGGAAGGAATGCTAAAATTGTGTATATATTTCTTTCTTTCTTCTGCAGCTCAAAAAGAAATATTTGTACGTAAATTTTTCCTGAAATATTAAATGTCACATTTTTAATGCAAACATCAAAAAAGGGGGAAATTTTGCTATGATTGATATCGGAGGACTTTCTAAAGTTATCTATAATTTTTATTAATCATTCAATTTTCTTAATTTTTGTGACATAAGAAAAAAAATTCATCACTATGCAAATAAGCATTTAAAATTCTTACAATATTTACCTATCTATTTAAAGATTTTCACAAAAATGAGATTTAGGTTAATTCTTTTTCCAAATTTAAGCGATAATTTGAAGTTAACTGACAAATTTTTCCTCCTCAATTTTTTGATCAAAATGTTAAATGTCAAACTTTTTATTAAATTACTCAAGAAGTTGTGTTTTGTTTCTGTCAATAAGAGAATAAAATTGTGATTTACAGCTAAAATTATTAAACTAAATTATATCCAAAAAGTTACATGAAATTATATTATAAATAAAATGTTAAATGTCATATTTTTTATGCAAACAAATTAAAAGGGATATTTTCGCTTGAATTGAGGTCTGAAAATTTTCACATTAAAAAAATCTTGGATCCAAAATAATCCAGGATTTTTTTAATCACAAAACAAACAAGCAACTCTTTTTTTTTCACCATAAAGTGCTTTATATCAATTTTAAAAAATACATTTTTACCTTTACTAGTTATCCTTTCACTTATTTCTGGTATGAAATATAGCTTATTTTTTATTACAGATAAATATGAGTGTCTAGGTACAGAATGTACAGGGGAAAATCAAATCTGTATTCCGAAAGGAAATGATTACTTTTGTGACTGCCAAAAAGACTTTAAACTGGTAGATGAAGGCAAAAAAGGAACGAAAGTTATACAATGCAAGGGCAAGTATGAGACCAAGAGATACGAGAAAATATAATGATCTTAAAATTAGCTGGAAAATATTGGTTTCAATTTTTTTTAAAAAAGGAAAAAGGGATAATTAAAACTTTTTTTTTCGATGTTGGCAAATATTTAAAGAAAATCGACCAGTGGCCATTGCTGACATGTCATACATCTTTTCAAGAAATTATTTTATACAAATATTCTTGATGAAAAACAGCTAAAATAACTTTTTCAAAGTTATTGGTCCAAAACTGCGATTAGGGGTCAACGTAATAAAATAAAATTATTACAGACGATGGCTGGCATCTTAATATTGTCTATAGAATTTTTTTTTCTTTTATTTTCTTATATTTTTTTTCGCAACACCAAAACAAATTTTTTCACGAAATGTCACATTGTATAAAAAATGTTACATTTTTAATACAAACTACTTAAAAAAGGGAGGGGGATAATTTTTCTTTAATTGAGATCGGAGAACTTTCCAAATGTATCTATATTTTGTATTGATCATTCATTTTCTTAATTTTTGTAACATTAGAAAAGAAAATTCAACACTACGCAAATAAGCATTTAAAATTCTTATAATATTTTCGTATCTTTGTAAAGATTTTTTATAAAATCAAGATTTAAGTTAATTTTTTCTTGTCCAAATTTCAGGGATAAATTAAAATGAATTAACAAATTTTTCCTACTTAATTTTTTTCTCTAAATGTTAAATGTCAAACTTTTCAACAAATAACTCAAAAAGGTGAGTTTTGTTTTTGTCAATCTTCTATATACATAAAAATTAATGTCGGTCTGCCTGTGTGTGTGTCCTTTATATACTCCTAAACCAACCGACCAAAAGCTATGAAACTTTGCATACAGATATTTCAAAGCACGAGGAAGATCACTGTCGACATAAGAACCTTCTACGACAAACCTTTCCAGCGGTATGAGCGAAAGTAAAAATGAAATTTTCTGATTGGTTAAAAATTAGCCATTATTTTAAATTATGCAAGAGCATATAAATTCATCGATACTGTTATAGATCAAAACGAGGTTGTAAACTGCCCAACTGAATTTCTGAATTCACTTGATTTTCCTGCTGCGGCACGTTTTAAGATTGAAAACTGGCGTATCTATCATTCTCCTCCCAAACATCAACCCACCTAGACTTTGTAACGGTACGCGTCTTTCAGTGAAAAGAATAACAACCAATATCCTCGAAGCTACAACTCTAAATGTCAAATTTAATGGGGAAGATGTTCTGTTACTGCGTATTTCAATGACCCCCACAGATATATGCCATTTGAATTTAAACGTTTGCAGTTTCCTTTGCGACTTGCTTTTGCTATGATCATCAACAAAGTCGAAGAACAGTCACTACAAGTATGTGGTCTGAATTTGAAAAATCCATGATTTTTCCTCAGACAGCTCTATGTGGCCTACTCACGTGTCGGAAGACCTTCTAATTTATTCATGTACGCTCTAAACGGTAAAACAAAAAACATTGTTTATTCAAAAGCACTTGAATAAACCTGATTATAACGAGTCGTGAAATTACCAAATGCTTTTCAACAATTAAATACATTTCATATCATAATTAAATACAAAATGTGAAACTTCTGAGCAACAGCAAGCAAAACTGGTTATCGATTGACTGCGCACCTCTCAAGCTCATTCCTCTGAAACATCTGAGCAACGGTAAGCAAGGCAGGTTTCCGATTTAAAATATATTTGTCAAGCTCGTTTATCTTAAACATAAAAACAATGGAAAGTAAGAATAGGAAACGATAGAAAACTCACTTCTCTATTCAAACACCGCCAATATGCTGGTTTAAATCTTTCTTACAGTAATCCTGCTTGGGCTGAAATTAAAGAGCTTTTGTAACCAAGGCAAACATCATCGGATCTTCATGATATTAATGCACGTGAGTTAAAACGAAAAATAAGCTCTATTCTTGATCTCATTGTGAGGCCTCATGTTTTTGGTGAGACACAGTGTTTGATGTATTCGATTGAATGGCAAAAAAAGATTGCCACATGATTTGGCTTATTGAAATAATCACACCATGCCAAATTGGTCAGCTCATATCAGCAGAAATACCTGACTTTGCCATTGGTCCAGACTTATTTCAGATCATCATCCAAAATATGTTTCGTGGTCAGTGTGCATCGCCATACATGTCTGTTTGAAAATGCACAAACGATATCCAAGAGACTTAACTGCTGAAACTATCGCTGGTTTTCACACTTGTTTATCACTGGTTAACCACACTTTTTTCGTCAAAAACGAAAAAAGTTTCGTGAAATTTGAGAGCATCAATTTTTTACAGTGTATCGAATCGATTGTTCTAAGGGAATTCAAAGAGTGAAGTTAAATCTTAGCACCAATAATTGATAAAGCTTACATCAATCTACAGCTCACTGTTAAAAAAAGTGAAGCTCCGTAAATTTGGCAATAACTAATGTTTATTTAATTTATTTAACTAAGTTCTTGTGTGAATTATAGTAGGGCTTGTTTTAAACATAAAACAAATGTTTTTGGATCATTATTATAAGTTTAAAGGCGGATAATTGGAAAATTTTAAGATATTGACAGTATGGCGGTTTGCTTACATGAAGTGTGCTGGTTAATGCCTTCTTGACGAATTGAACTGACAAACTGGTTATACATATCAAGTAAGTTTCAATCCTTCTTACTAATTGATTAAAAGGCCGGGATAGGCCGGCTGGTTGGGCGTTGGGCCCATATCCAAGAGGTCGTGGGTTAGATCCCCGCCGGCTGAAGACTCCCAGTGTACAAAATGATAGCTGGTGCACGCTAAATCTATAGGGGTCGCAAACTCCTCCAAGTTTCCTTAATAAATCAATACCTCTGGGGGTACTGGGTGGGAGATTGATCGTGCTCTTGTTTAGGTCAAAATTACGATCTACCGATGGATGGCGCGTGAATGTGTCCTCTCTGTAAAATGGGCTGTGATGTATGCGTGTGGAAGAAGTCTGATTTCCGGTAATTGATAATCCACTCCCATAAGACGTCCCGGTAATCCACTGGAAAAGCAGGAAGAAGCGCGATCCTCTGCCTTAAAATTTGCTTGTAAATATTAACAAGTGACATAAGACAAAAACAATTGATTAAGAAAATTAATTGTGGCCAATTTTTGTCGAGCAATTGAAATTTTCTTATTGAATTGATTGGACAAATTACTCATATAAACTATTAAAAAGTGCATGCACGCTTTTAGTTGTATTAAGCAGATATTTATGTTTTCATAAGATTTGCATAAATCTGTTAGTTCTATAAAATAATTTTATAATATTTAAATTCTATTCCCTTCGGTTTTGTTCAAATTGATATTAGTATTTTATCTGTGCTCTGTGTACTCGTATAAGAAACTATTTTTGGGAAATATTGTATATATGCAACCAAAATTTATAATTCTTGTTTTATATTGAACAGTAAAAGTAATTTTACTGATACTTATGTGTACCATATCTTACTGAAATCATAAATGTTAGTGTTTCTGGATAACTAACAAGGTGGCGGTTACTTTACTCCGAGTAGCGTAAATAAGCATTCTAGAAATCACTCAACCGATAACTATCCTCATTTTCGGTGTAGTGGAATACCACATTGGTGTAAAGTAATTGCCACCATTCTTTACAGTTTTCTTTTGTTTTTAAACTATCCTTATTTATTTTTCAGCAAAATTATAAAAACTTTTTTTAATCGATCTTAATATACGCTTGTTAAGGATTCATAGCCAATGCTATTCTGTGCTATCCTCTGCTCGTAGAGGTAACCCGGCGATCAACCCTCCTCTACATGGGTGTCATTGCTGGGCCCATAAGAAGCTACAGTGCTACGGAGATAAAATATAACTAAATCCAAAGCCGAACAAAGGTTTTACAAATATCAATGCAAAACTTATTGCGGGTAACTTTCCAAAGCACAAAAAGCCTTATTTTCACATTTTATAAAAAATTAAACCCTTTATACAAAATTGCAGTTTTCATACAGTTAAAGAAATTCTTTACTATTTACTTGAAAAACAATATATAAACACTGCATATTTTGTAAGGAATTTTGTTCACACCATCAGCAGTCCTTATTCCTGGAATAATTGACTCTCCACCACCTTGAGTACGGCTTTGACTACATCACATATAAATTACATGCATAATTTTCTATAGGTGTCATAAAAAATAGAAAGATATATACTTTTTCATTGAAATTCTAATATTTCCAAATTTCCCATTGAGCTAAATGTGTACCCGGTTTTACCCTACTAGTGGGGTAAGACTGGGTGGTTTGACTTTTTACTAGAGAAGAAAATCATTTATAAATGACAGTACATCGATGACTTTTCGAGAATGACATATTGGACACAACAAAACAATGGATATCTGGGTTAAATGTGGCAGTTTTTATGTTGAACAGTTTAACTTCAATGTACCTTAAAATCTTCATTACTTACTTTCATTTGTTAGAGGATCAACTGATGAAAACTCCCCAAAACATTGTTTTTATTAGTTTTTCTTAAGTAATTGATTCGGCATGAAGTAATAGTTTATTGTAATAGTTTATAGTAATAGTTTATTGTAATAGTTAATTGTAATAGTTTTGTCGCTATTTCTACTACTACTGAAGATTAGAATTTAGTAATTTTACAATAAATATATTTCAAACTGTATAAATTAACTGTATGGATACAGATTTCACAATCTTACCTGGGGAACCTGTGTCAATATCCAAATGTTTGTATACATTTAAAAAACTAATAATACTTACAAGGGAAACTAGGGAAGTGTGACTCGCCAATTTTGAAATAAACTAGTGGGATGTATGCCTTATGAGGAATAATTTTAGGGGGCAACATTCGTTTCGGCCCATAGAGGGTCCTATGAGAGATAAAAAATAATTAAGTATGTAGAAAAATCGGTATTTCATTACTTCAATGCAGACTATTAGTTATTGTAATTGTCTCATACTCCAATTAATTTTGTGGTACTTTCACGTACTATATAATGCACATTTATTGTTAAAATTGATTTCAGAAATTTTATATATCTGTAGTTTTTCAGAAAAACCTGTTAGGTTAATTTAAAAAAAAAATTGACATCAAATTTTTTTTATTTTGTTTCAGAAAACTTTCAAAATCAATTGGAGTATGTAATTGCAAATAAATTAAAAATTAATTAACAATTATTATTAATTAATTAATTTTCTTATTAATTTATTGATTAGCAAATTAATTAATTATTCAATTAGTTACAAATTAATTGGATTATGAGACAATTACAATAACTAATAGTCTGCATTGAAGTAATAAAATACTGATTTTTCTAAATATTGAATTATTTTTTCTCTCACAGGACCCTCTATGGGCCAAAACGAATGTTAATTAATTTATTAATTCGCAAATTAATTAATTATCCAATTAATTACAAATTAAATGGATTATGAGACAGTTACAATAACTGATAGTCTGCATTAAAGTAGTAAAAAACGGATTTTTCTATTAATTGAATTATTTTTTATCTCTCACCGGATCTTCTACGGGCCGAAATAAATGTTGCCCCCTAAAATTATTCCTCATAAGGCATACATCCCACTAGTTTATTTCAAAATTGGCGAGTCACACTTCCCTAGTTTCCCTTGTTAGATACTGACTTAAATGCATTGCTTAAAACTATGCATGCTGTAAATTATGCACGCCAATTTTTTACAACTATTTAACAATAATTATAATGTTTTACCTTAACTCTATTTGTAAGATTGTGTTTTAAATGAAATTCCTAACATTAGTTAATGAGATAGACATAATAATTGCATCAGTATTAGTTAATTGTGGATTCTGTAAATTATTTAATTGAGCTTTATTCGCTGGAAGATCAAAAAATGAAAAAGTTCAAATAAGAAAAGTTTTGTTTTTATTAACTATACGTAAAAGGTAAATGATGAGACATGTACATTTTTAATGTAAAAGTTTTGTGATTTTTTTGCTGATAACCAATTATAAAGTTCAATTAAACTATTACACAGCAAATATAATTCAAATAATGTAAAATCTGTTAGTTTTATAAAATAATTTTATAACANAGGCATACATCCCACTAGTTTATTTCAAAATTGGCGAGTCACACTTCCCTAGTTTCCCTTGTTAGATGCTGACTTAAATGCATTGCTTAAAACTATGCATGCTGTAAATTATGCACGCCAATTTTTTACAAATATTTAACAATAATTATAATGTTTTACCTTAACTCTATTTGTAAGATTGTGTTTTAAATGAAATTCCTAACATTAGTTAATGAGATAGACATAATAATTGCATCAGTATTAGTTAATTGTTGATTCTGTAAATTATTTAATTGAGCTTTATTCGCTGGAAGATCAGAAAATGAAAAAGTTCAAATAAGAAAAGTTTTGTTTTTATTAACTACTATACGTAAAAGGTAAATGATGAGACATGTACATTTTTAACGTAAAGGTTTTGTGATTTTTTTGCTGATAACCAATTATAAAGCTTAATTAAACTGTTACACAGCAAATATAATTCAAATTATCTAAAATTAACAAATTGTTTATAGATTTCGATACTACACCAGGGGAGCTTTCGACAAGATTCAACTGTAAGTGTATATTACATTTTTTACAAAAGTTAAATCGGTGATAAATGCATTCATTAAGAGCTAAACTGTTAACAACTTTATGCAAGTACTAAACAATAATTGTACACTCTAACATTAAACTTTTTAAAGATCAAACAATGCATACCATAAAAATTTATCAGTGTAAAATATTAGTTTAAAAAAGAAAGTTTTTGAGTGTTTCATGTGGTGATCTTCCAACAAATGAAAACCAATTAGTTTTCGTTAAAAAAATAAACGATACATGTTTTTATTACTGCAGTTTTGTCTATAGTTCGATTGCTAAAAAAATTGATTTAGTAAATTCATAACAATTACATTTCAAAAGATAAACAGTAAGCAAATTGTTTTCAGATTTAACTTCCACACTAACTGTCGACAAGATTCAACGGTAAGTATATATTACACTTTTTGCGAAAATTAATCAGTGCTAAATGTGTTCATTAAGAGCTAAACTGTTAACCTTTTTATGCAAGTACCAAACAATAATTGTACACCCTAACATTAAACTTTTTAAAGACCAAACAACGCGTATCATAAAAATTTTTTCGAAGTAAAATTTTAGTTTATTTTAATTTCATTTGTTGGAAGATCAGCATAAGAAATCAGAAACTTCTTTTATTAGTTTTAGTTAAAAAATAAACGATACTTGTTTTTATCACTGTAGTTTTGTCTATATTTTCATTGCTAATAAAATTGATTTAGTAAATTCATAACAAATACATTTCAAAACATAAACAGTACGCAAATTGTTTTCAGATTTAACTTCCACACCAGGAGAACTGCCGACAAGATTCAAATGTAAGTATATATTCCACTTTTTACAAAAATTAATCAGTGCTAAATGTGTTCATTAGGAGCTAAACTGTTAACCTTTTTATGCAAGTACTAAACAATAATTGTACACCCTAACATTAAACCTTTTAAAGACCAAACAACGCGTATCATAAAAATTTTTTCGAAGTAAAATTTTAGTTTATTTTAATTTCATTTGTTGGAAGATCACCATAAGAAATCAGAAACTTCTTTTATTAGTTTTAGTTAAAAAATAAACGATACTTGTTTTTATCACTGTAGTTTCGTCTATATTTTCATTGCTAATAAAAATTGATTTAGTAAATTCATAACAAATACATTTCAAAACATAAACAGTACGCAAATTGTTTTCAGATTTAACTTCCACACCAGGAGAAATGCCGACAAGATTCAAATATAAGTATATATTCCACTTTTTACAAAAATTAATCAGTGCTAAATGTGTTCATTAGGAGCTAAACTGTTAACCTTTTTATGCAAGTACTAAACAATAATTGTACACCCTAACATTAAACCTTTTAAAGACCAAACAACGCGTATCATAAAATTTTTCGAAGTAAAATTTTAGTTTATTTTAATTTCATTTGTTGGAAGATCACCATAAGAAATCAGAAACTTCTTTTATTAGTTTTAGTTAAAATATAAACGATACTTGTTTTATCACTGTAGTTTTGTCTATATTTTCATTGCTAATAAAAATTGATTTAGTAAATTCATAACAAATACATTTCAAAACACGACACGAAGTGTCCTTGCACTTGAACAACAACACGAAGTGTCCTTGGGGATCCTGGCTCTGGACACAGACAAATCTTGGCTGAGATATCCTTTTCTGCAGATAGAAGGTCTGCAGCACATCTCACATATGTTTCCTGGAATTTTGTGAAGGCGAACTGGAAACTTTACACAGACACCCTGGAGCAACTCTTACAAAGGAACCCTGTAGACACTCACTCCCATCCAGATGCTATTTGTGCTAAACTTAATTATATTCTGGATAGTGCTAAAATTGCTATTCCTAGGGGAAGAGTCAAGAGATACAGTAGTTCTTGGAGCGAAGAACTCCAACAACTAAAAGATAAACGTGATCGCCTACGAAGGAAAGCAGAGATCACTGGTAGGGTTCCAGATGTTATAAATTGGAGAAAGCAAGTGGCTATATTCAACAAGGCCATTATAACTGCAAAAAGGAACAGTTTTAATGAATTCATCTCTGAAATTAATTTCCAAAAAGATAGCTTGAAAACTTACAAATTTCTATCTCAATTGAAAAACCAATCCCCTCAAATTGCTAAACGCCCATTTCTTGTTGATGGAAAAGTTATATCTTCAGATACTAAAGTTGCCCACTGTTTCTTGAAGCACTTTTCCGGGCAAATCGTAAAGGTACATTCGCAAGAAAAATGTCCAGAGTGTTTAATCGCAGACTTGGTTGTGCCCAGAGTGGCTATTCTAATCTCCCGGTGAGCGAAACGAATATTTTTTGTGCTCCATTCTCCCAACACGAGCTAAATATGGCCCTGTTTAGATTGAAAAACAGCAAATCTCCCGGGGTTGATAACATCCACTCCGAATTTTTAAAGCACATGGGTCAAACTACTGAAGCCAACCTTCTTGCATTCTTTAACATAGTCTGGAATTCTGGCCGTGTGCCTTCATTGTGGCGTAAAGCTTTAGTCATTTCGGTCCACAAGAAAGGAAAAAACGCTGAAGATGTACGTAATTATAGACCAATATCATTGACAAGCCTTATGTGTAAAACAATGGAAAGAATGATTTACAACAGACTCAATTGGTACCTGGAGTCTCATTCCTTGCTTGCCGAAGAACAGGCTGGTTTTCGAAGGTCAAGATCAACTTCGCATCATGTAACTCTTTTTAGCCAAGCTATAAAAGACGTTTTGGATTCAAGGCAAGTTCTTACAGCAATTGCTGTCGATTTGAAATCAGCATACGACACAGTTTGGAAAGAAAATCTCCTACTCAAACTTTACAATATGGGAATAACTGGACACATGCTAATCTGGATCAAGAGTTTCATAGGTCAGCGCCTCTGCAGAGTCAGATACGGAACAAAACTTTCAAAATATGGCCAACTTCAGACTGGACTCCCTCAGGGAGCAGTCTTGAGCTGTATTCTTTTTAACATATATATCAACGACCTTGTCCAGAAGTTAAAATCTATCCCTGGTATCAAATGTCTACTCTATGCCGATGACCTCCTCATTTGGACTGAAACCCCAAAGAGAAGGTCTTCCTTCCTGACTGAAAAAGTACTAAACCAAGCCCTTACTCACCTTGAGGAATGGTGCCTGAAAAACAATATGAAAGTTAACGTTGAAAAAACTTGTTATGAAAGTTTCTCTCTTTCCCATAATAAATTAGATCTCTCATTGGCTTATGGAGGTGAAAACATCCAAACAACAGACAGTTTTACTTACCTAGGTGTGATATTCGATCGTAAGCTCACCTGGAGGCTCCATTCGGAAAACATAATTGACAAAGCTTCAAGTAGACTTTCCATCTTAAAGCGTCTGGCAGGCTGTAGATGGGGTTGCTCTAGATCAACTCTCAAAACAACCTATAAAACATTTGTTCTTCCGGTGATTACATACTGCTGTGAACCCTTAATTAGTGCTCCAAGTCAGGTTCGCAGATCCCTTGAGGTTTTTCATAATCAAGCACTTCGCTTGATCACTGGAGCTCTTCTTTTATTAGTTTTA
>NC_092212.1:38002201-38018761 GCF_043381705.1 Parasteatoda tepidariorum | reverse complement strand
AATTGATTTAGTAAATTCATAACAAATACATTTCAAAACATAAACAGTAAGCAAATTGTTTTCAGATTTAACTTCCACACCAGGAGAACTGTCGACAAGCTTGAAATGTATGTATATATTCCACTTTTTGCAAAAATTAAACAGTGCTAAATGTGTTCATTAGGAGCTAAACTGTTAACCTTTTTATACAAGTACTAAACAATAATTATACACCCTAACATTAAACTTTCTGAAGATCAAACAACGCATACCGTAAAAATGCTGTCAGAGTAAAATTTTAGTTTATTTTAATTTCATTTGTTGGAAGATCACCACAAGAAGTCAGAAATTTCTTTTATTAGTTTTAGTTAAAAAATAAACGATACATGTTTTTATCACTGTAGTTTTGTCTATATTTTCATTGCTAATAAGGAATTGATTTAGTAAATTCATAACAAATACATTTCAAATCATAAACAGTAAGCAAATTGTTTTCAGATTTAACTTCCACGCGAGGCGAACTGTCGACAAGATTCAACTGTAAGTATATATTACACTTTTTGCGAAAATTAATCAGTGCTAAATGTGTTCATTAAGAGCTAAACTGTTAACCTTTTTATGCAAGTACTAAGCAATAATTGTACACCCTAACATTAAATTTTTTAAAGACCAAACAACGCGCATCATAAAAATTTTTTCGAAGTAAAATTTTAGTTTATTTTAATTTCATTTGTTGGAAGATCACCACAAGAAGTCAGAAATTTCTTTTATTAGTTTTAGTTAAAAAATAAACGATACATGTTTTTATCACTGTAGTTTTGTCTATATTTTCATTGCTAATAAAGAATTGATTTAGTAAATTCATAACAAATACATTTCAAAACATAAACAGTAAGCAAATTGTTTTCAGATTTAACTTCCACACCAGGAGAACTGTCGACAAGCTTGAAATGTATGTATATATTCCACTTTTTGCAAAAATTAAACAGTGCTAAATGTGCTCATTAGGAGCTAAACTGTTAACCTTTTTATACAAGTACTAAACAATAATTATACACCCTAACATTAAACTTTCTGAAGATCAAACAACGCATACCGTAAAAATGCTGTCAGAGTAAAATTTTAGTTTATTTTAATTTCATTTGTTGGAAGATCACCACAAGAAATCAGAATCTTCTTTTATTAGTTTTAGCTAAAAAATAAACGATGCATGTTTTTATCACTGTAGTTTTGTCTGTATTTTCATTGCCAATAAAGAATTGATTTAGTATATTCATAACAAATACATTTCAAAACATAAAAAGTAAGCAAATTGTTTTCAGATTTAACTTCCACACCAGGAGAACTGTCGACAAGATTCAAATGTAAGTATATATTCCACTTTTTGCAAAAATTAATGAGTGCTACATGTGTTCATTAGGAGCTAAACTGTTAACCTTTTTATGCAAGTACTAAAGAATAATTATACACCCTAACATTAAACTTTTTGAAGATCAAACAACGCATACCGTAAAGATTTTGTCAGAGTAAAATTTTAGTTTATTTTGTTTTCATTTGTTGGAAGATCACCACATGAAACACTCAAAAACTTCTTTTATTAGTTTTAGTTAAAAAATAAACGATACATGTTTTTATTACTGTACTTTTGTCTATAGTTCGATTGCTAAAAAAATTGATTTAGTAAATTCATAACAAATACATTTCAAAACATAAAGAGTAAGCAAATTGTTTTCAGATCTAACTTCCACACCAGGAGAACTGTCGACAAGATTCAACTGTATGTGTATATTACACTTTTTGCAAAAATTAATCAGAGCTAAATGTGCTCATTAAGAGCTAAACTGTTAACTTTTTATGCAAGTACTAAACTATAATTGTACACCCTAACATTAAACTTTTTAAGGACCAAACAACGCATATTATAAAAATTTTTGCAAAGTAAAATTTTAGTTTATTTTGTTTTCATATGTTGGCAGATCACCATATGAAATTAGAAACTTTTTTATCAGTTTTAGTTAAAAAATAAATGATACATGTTTTTATTACTGTAGTTTGGTCTATATTTTTATTGCTAATAAAAAAAATACACTTCCAAACATTAACAGTAAGCATATTGTTTTCAGATTTAACTTCCACACGAGGAGAATTTTCAACAAGATCCAAATGTAAGTATATATATTGTAATGAAAATTATTTTATAACTTACTTGAAGTCATATATTCTAAACTAGTGTTAACATCCAATTTTAGATAAAATATTTTACACTTATCCGTTTTCCCAGTTGCATGTAATATCCCGCATGCTTCCGTTATACATAACTTTTAAAGTCATTGCGCGCTCTAGTATTTTTTTAATTGTTTTAATTTCATTTTTTTATCATTGTATCTTAAAATTGTGTTGCCGTTTAGCTATGAAAATGCATACTGTTCATAGCTGTTGAGAAATTTTTTTAGATAAAGTCTATGATCTTTTCGTACTGACAAAAAATACCTAGGAAAGTGAGAACATTTTGTAAAATTGTTTTGAGGAGTAGTATACGAACATTATTACGTTTATTTAAAATACTTATTTAAACAGAGCTTATTTCAAAATATATATTCAGTACATTAATTATTTTATGTGCCTAAATATATATATATTTGAATATTGAAAAAAAGGTAATTTTGGTCTCCGGTCTTCAAAACCTTTCAAATATTTCGATTAGGTCCTAAGTTTTATTTTATTTTATAACCGGTGTTGAACAGTCTACTCAATTTTGAGTTTACAAATATCACTGTTCAACTCCGCAGCCTTGTAATTTTGAACGATACCCAAAAATGAAGGGAACACCTGGATCGAGCATTGAGAGAAACTAGCCTTCGTGGAGGACATTTTGATGGAACGAACCTGCATTTACATTCATGGAGAGAAAAACCAAGAAACCTCCGACGGGTAGCCCGATAGCAAGGGGACTCTAACCCATGATCCGTCTACCTCTTGGGATATTTTACGTCAGCACTGTGGCTAGTGTGAGCCGGGTGCAAAATTCATACAGACCAGTTATCGCTGGGATTCGAACCAGGGCAATCTGTTTGGGATTCTACCGCTCTATTCCCTAAGCCACCACGGCCTCTGTAAATGGAGTGGATTGCATACAATAAGAACGACCAAATATAAATGCTCAAAAATTCATTACATCTAACTGATAATCTCATGCAATGCATTAATGTAATCTCATGCAATGTATTTATGCGACCTAATGCAATGTATCAATGTATACATTTTACAGCAATTTGTGATGAAGATAGAAATGACTGTGTCAATGGAGCAGAATGCTTACAACTTGGAAATCAACGATTCTGCCACTGCTTGAAAGGAACATATGGAGACAAATGTCAACACATGTGGGACTGTGATGAAAGATATAATTTGAAATGCAATTATAAGAATGGTGAAATTTGTGCATATAACACGACGTTGGAAGAATCGGAATGTTTATGCGTAGAAAGTGAATTGCAGTATGACACTGAACAGGGAAAGTGCAAAAGTAAATACAAACTTATTGTTTAAATATCTTGGAACAGGGAAATTTCTTATAATTCTAATAAAATCAAAACTAAGCCGAATATATTATTAAATTAAAAGTTATAAATTTTTCTTAATACTATTTAATATATGAAAAGTTATATGAAATCGAAACTATTCTTTGACTTAATTATAGTTTTATTTGATTAAATGTAAATAAATAAATAACACATGCAGCAACGTTAGCAGTACAGCAACGTTGACCTTACAGCAATATTAAATATCTAAATAAGCATATATATGCAACTGTACTATTTCAAATTAAAAAAAATCGTAACTTACGAACTATTAGTAAAATCAATTTTGCTATAGTTTCATTCAATTCAATGTAAACAAAAAGAAAAACTACATAGGAAACAGTGCCACATTTGCTTAAAATGACGAAGTCAAATATATATCTAAATACAGGATTAGCTTAAATGATTTTTAACCTCTCAGAGGACAGTATTTTCACAAGTATACAACCTGCAAAGGTAAGTGATACATTTAAGGATACAAACTCTCATCAAATTTTTAGCAGATATTAAAAACGTTCAAAGTGTATCCTTTTAGACACTCTTCACACTTTTTAATGGTAAACCATTTATGACCAAGAGCTTAATTGCATGTTTCGATCAATATCCGTCACAACTGCTGTGATGAGTCCTTGTAGTGTAGTTGGAATTGGAGGTACTTAAAATTTAAACTCCAATGCTAATAGCACCACAGACCCGTATCTGTGCTGATGTGACGGATATTGATCGAAATATGCAATTAAGCTCATGGTCGTAAGTGGTTTACCATTAGAATATGTGACGGGTGACTAAAAGGGTACACTTTGAACAATTTTTAGTCTACGCCAAAAACGTTTGAGTATTTTGAGTACTTTAAATGCATTGACCGGTTTTGCACGCTGTATACTTGCAAATATTCAGTACTTTGAAAGTAAATTAATCGTTTTGCCTAAATGCAGAATTTTCCCAAAAATGTATTTTAAATTTTTGAAAATTACTTGAACAAATAAAAGCAAAACATACTATAGTACAAATATTCTACGAATGCGATTAAATTATGTCCGCAACTAAAACTTAAGGATTGAGAAGAAGTGGACCTGCAAATTATTTCATAACATTTTGATATTTCAATAAAATGAATTAATTTGAGATATAATTTCTTTTTCAGAAACATGTGTGGTTGGAAATCATGATTGTGAAAATGGAGCTATCTGTAAAACCGTCGGAAACTATGGTTTCTGTGAATGTCGTCTGGGTACTACTGGGCACAAATGTGAAAGAGTAACAGACTGTGACTTCATGAATTGCACCAATACTACTGGTGGAAGGTGCGATTATGACAGACGTTTAGAAATAGCTAAATGCGTGTGTGATAATGGTCTGAAGTACGATGAATATGCCTATGAATGTAGAGGTAAAAACAAACTAAACAATTCACCATTCAAACAGAAAGCGGTATTATCTAGCACTTTTAAAATAAATGTTGGCTAAATACCGGGGAAGCTAACATTTATTTTCATGATTGCCTCGATACTTCGGGAGGAGGGTGCGAGTATAACATTAATTTAGAAACAGCTAATTGCGTATGAGATAATAGTATGAAGTACGATGAATGAGCATATGAATGTGGAGACAAATTCAAAAATTTGCAGTTGAAACATAAAGATGTTTTATCAAGCACTCTTAAAAATAAATGTCAGCTAAATAGTGTTACAGAATATTTTCAGATTAAATATTGTTTGATAAATTATGGTCAAAATAAATATGATTTTCTGAAGCTTATATACACTATCTGGAAGAAAGTGATGGGACACGACACTATAACGACATAAACCTATATTTATCAAAATTAATAGGAGGTAGGGCCTCCTTTGGCTGCGATCACAGCTGCAACCCTTCTGGGCATGCTTTCCACTAAATTAGCCATAGTGGCAAGAGAAATTTCCTTCCAAATATTTAACAGGAAGTTCCATAGTTCATGCTTGCTTTTGGGGAGTGGGATGCAGGCTCTCAACCAACGGTACAATTCGTCCCAGAGAGTCCCTCAGTCTTGTAGCGACACAAAAAACGTGGAACAGTTGATTTTGAGCAGTTACGGAGACGGGATGTCTCCCTAATTGACACATTGGCAAGATGTAATCCAACTAACACTCCTTTCTCGAACTCAGACAACTGTTTCCGTGGCGGCATCTTGACAAAAACAAATCTAGTCGACTCCACAGAGTATTTATAGGATATGGCTGACACGTGATACTTATTAGTGCGCATGTATCAGCTGTATTGTCGACTTTTCTACTTTTCGAGGTGTGTCCCGTCACTTTCTTCAAGATAGTGTATAATGAAGCCTATATATAACTTATAGCAACCTAGTGAAACAATTGCAACGGCTTATTTTTTAAAAATAAATTTATGTATTATTCTCTAGTAAAATATGCCGCTGTCATACCGTTTATTAGTATCGGGGCATGGCTTTTTCGGTAATATCCATTATACAATACTCAAATTATAGCTCGAGAGGTGTGTGAGATAGCTGTTCAGCACGTAGTAAAGCATTAGGAAGCGTTTTCTATCTTATTTCTTGACAAAGATGGAAATAATTTTAATACTTCCGTTTAATATGCTTGAAAGGTTTCACACTCTTTCGGTGGTTTGTTTGACCTACGACTGCTGGGCAGATATTTCAATTATTATCAATTATCGTAAGAACTTTGACAATATCACGGTCATCTTATGAAAATCATTAAAACTGAAATCAAAGTATTTCCGCGTGTGCCAAGTAAGGGTAACAGCTAGACAGTGAAAATATTTGAGTAATATCTTGTTTAAAACTATCTTATCTTTCGCCTTTATAATAACACAAAGGTGTTAGGTTTAGAGGAAGGACTGAGGATTTAGAATATTTAAATACAGTAATGCTCTGTGCAGTTTGTTTGGTTACAATTGAAGTTTATATGTTGTATAAGATAATTTTGAAAGGTGACCAAGCTATTCGCAATGTCGGCTAGTTATATTAATTAGCGTTAAAATGCTTAAATATGGCAGTTTCTTTGATTATGCATATTTCTTTTAAATTTAATTAATGAATAATTAATTTAAAGTAGGAGTCCTTTTATTTACAATAACGTGGTTCGCGTATGAATAAGCGTAATTTGGAATGTCTTGGACAGTGTGCAAAATAAAAACTGACCACCCTGCATAACTTTTTATCTAATGATTAGATCTTCACGGTTTTAAGACTCAATTTTAATGGTTCTAGGGGTGACGTCAAATATGCTAGTTAACTAGTCAAGATGATATTTTAAGTTAGGAAATCTGAGACAAAAGCATACTTTGGCTGAATAAACAGGCCTTTTTTTCACGCATTCGGATTTTTGACCCCTAAATTATAGGGGGTAGAAATCTGGGATATATGGTCCCATTAGTTTGGTCTGGTCAGGAGAGCGGTCTAAAGTTTGAACCCCTTAATGTCTATTTTTATTTTATACGTATTTCGCTGTTTTTCAAGAAATGTTTAAGCGAATTGAAAAAAAAGTTGCACACAATTAAAACATTCGCTTATTCAAAGGTAATTCCATACGAAATATAGATTTTAGTAATTATTTTTTATTATTTTATTTATTAACAGTTGAAAAAAGTTTGAATTGTAAGTTACATAATTTTCGATGCCATTTTAAAGAATGCAAACCAGTTGAGGAGTTCAAATCGAGAATCAAATTTCGAAAAAGTAAGTATTTTTTTCCGTAAGTACTTTTATCCGAAATCCATATGCGTCGAAAAAAGGAATGTTTCATCAGAGAAAGTAAGTGTTTGAGTCTGATTTCTTAACTTTAAAGTGTCATCTGCACTAATTATTAGCATATTTGTGGTCTCCCTTCGAACCATTAAAAGTGAATCTTAGAACGTGAAGATTATATCAGAAAATATTAAGGGCGATCAGTTTTTTGTATTGCGCCAAGAGTAAATAAAAACAAATATTTCATTTTAGTATTTTGGTGATGTCACCTCTTCTTTTCCAATATCAGTTTTGCTTGGGTTTAACTGTTTTAAGATACTAGCGATGAATAATTACTATAAACATGTACTAAAACCTCAAATTAAACTCAAATTTGATTTGATTATTAGCTAGCAAAAGCAAATCATGCAATTTTTTAATTAATTAAAAATAGAATTGTCAGCAATTTAAGGACAACAAAGACATCCATGTTAATTCTATTAGAATCTGTTTCGCAGTGGACAGATCATTTAAACACGGTTCCCAGCAGATCACCGAAGTCAAGCATCAATGGCTGCAGTCAGTGTGCGGGTGGGTGACCACTTGGATTAGTCTGCGTAGGGACCAAGGATGTGCGGTATTGGTCCTTGTTATTCTGTTCTACAGTAAAGTGCTCGACTTCGCGTGCAGGTTCTCGGGCTACCGAGACAAGAGTGCCATCTCCTCTGCGGATGATCAAAATTGTGATGGCATGTCTTCGGATCATCCGCAGAGATGTTTCCCAGACCGTCGCCAATAGCCCATTGTGCAGCTCTAGTGCAATGTAAATGAGCTACAACAACAACAGCAACTATTCGAAACTTTTTATTGACATAAATCCGTAGTTTTTCAAATAAATTAAGTAAGTATATTATAATTTGCGTAATAAATTAAAATTGATAGATTTAAACCAATAATTAAACTATTTGAATCAGCATCTCTCATTTGAATAAACATTTTTGTGTTAAAAACTGCTAAAAATTAACAGTTATAATTAAATTTTTTTGCATGATTTAAAAGAATTCAATAGCGTTTTTCTTTGAATTTTAAGGAGATAGGCAGAAATATAATTTTGAAAGTGCTAGTGATTTTTCATCAAGATGTATTAAATTCAATGTTCATTTAAATTTTAGAAATATGTAATCCTCAAAAGAATGATTGTCAAAATGGAGCTATGTGTGAAAAAGAAGGTAACTACAGTTTCTGTAGATGTATCCCGCGTTCCTATGGACACAAATGCGAAATTGTGGACGATTGTGAAAGTCAAAAAGTGATATGCAATGAGAATAGTGGAGCAAGGTGTGGAATTAACATGGATTTTAGAGGCGCTGAATGTTTATGTGACAATGGTCTTAAATACGATGAAGAATCTCTTACATGCAGAGGTAAATTAAATTTTACAAAAAGCGAAATTTTTTAAAATTAACTTTTGATCTAATGATTGTAATTTCACTTTCTCATCATCATCATCATCATAGTTGGCCAGACAGCCCAATGTGAGCTAATGCCTTCCTCTGAAGATTTCTCCATGACTACTTCCGATTTATCTTTGATCTCCAATTTTTTTCATTAATTGCGAGAAAATCAGACTCCACTGAGTCAGCCCATCTCAATCGCTGCCTTCTCCGCTTTCTTTTTCCAGTGGATCTAAGAGGCAGTATCTTTTTTATTGTGTTGTCGTCACTCATTCGAATCTTGTGGGCTATCCAATTCATTCTATTTATTTTTACGTATTGAATAATATCAGGTTTTTTATAAATCTTGTACAGTTCAGAGTTAAATCTCCTTCTCCAGTTATTGTTTTCATTTACACTACCAAGTATACCCCGCAAAATCTTTCTCTCAAATATTGCGATACAATTTTCTTCCAATTTTGTCATTGTCCAAGCTTCAGAAATGTATGTCAAGACTGGCCGGACAAGAGTTTTGTAGATTTAGAACTTTTGTTTTTTTAGAAAGAAACCTAGATTTAATAAATCTTCTCAGCCCATAGACAGCCCTATTCACCAAATAGAGTCGGTTTTATTTCACTTTCTAGTACTTGATATTAAAACTTCGAGAACCTAATGGCAAAAAAGCAAATTAGTTTGTGTTATTTAACCTCGTACAAAGACGTACATTCTTCAACGATGTATTCGGATTCTTGACCCTCAAAATATAAGAGTCAGTCGCAATCCAGAAAATATTGTTTCAATAGTTTCAGCAGGAAAGCTGTTAAAGGTTTGAACATCTAAATGTTGATTTAACTTCTGCGCATTTCTCCATCTTAAGAGCCTTGCATCTTCGACCGAATCTCCTAAAATTTGGATTTCATCACTTAAAATCGAGTAGATAAAATTGGTGTAAAACTTTGTAAATATTACAGCTAAAAATATTTTCGACCTTAAATAATACAAATCTCCATTTTTTTCATCCTCAAGTGCTAGTCTAGCCCTTTTAACTATCGATCTATACCTTCCTGTGGCACCTCATACATTTTTAGAGTAGCAGCTGAAATTCTGCCGTCAGCTTCATTTTGAGTTTATTCTTTGGCTGTTGGGCCTATATTTAGTTCCAATTGTTCCAAAACTATCAATAACTTCTTGCAACCTAAAGCTAAATAAGTTGCAATTTCAACTATTTATATTGAAAGTACCATTAATTCTTTTTCTAACATAACCTAAACAAATTATTTCATTAAAATAGTTAAAAGGATAGTATTTTACTAAAATGTTTTGATAAGAGTGATCAAATCCATTAAACAACTGAGCTGGCAAATTTACTTGTTCATACATGTCATAGCTCGTCCTTCGTTACTCTCGACATATTGTGCTGTAAGTTTTACCTTTTTTCGAAAATCAATTCAGTACTTTGGTTCAAAAATCTTAAAAGGATAAACTATTTAAAAATACAATAATCCTTTTTTCAATTTTTCGAACATTTTACTTTGCAGTAACCACTAAAGGTGCTCCCTTTTTACTTTTGCTCACTGTGTGAAATTTATCATTCATTTAAATAATTCAATGTAGGAATAGTGTTTTAATGATGACCTGATTTATTTCTTAGAAACATGCAACTTCTATAAAAATAAATGTGAAAATGGTGCACATTGTAATCGTATTGGAGCCTACTTATTTTGTGACTGTCCTCCAGGATATTTTGGACATCGATGTGAAGAAGTCACAGGTGAGAAAAATGAGCTGATGTAAAATATGTACAGTAAAGAAAGTGCGGAAGCATCTATGTTTTAATGCAAAGGTGACTTAATATATGCAAAGTTTGTTTTAATGCAAAGGTGACTTATGCAAAGGTGACTTAATATATGGCAACATAGTTAGGTTAAGTAAAATGAATACATATTTAAAATTTAATTCATATCATTAAATTTTATAATTTAACGAGAAGTATGTAAACAAAAACAAATAACTACTTATCTGGAAAAAACTCCCTTTTTTAAAAAAAAAAATTACTGTAAAAACTTCATTTATTTAAGAAATGAATGAAGGTGGAGCAGGTAAACTTATTTCGAACACTCAGAAATGGGTGCCAAATTCTGAAGATTCATCAAAAAATGATAAAAGCGAGTGAGATTTGAGACAGAAAATGTAAAATAGTCATCAAAAACAATTTTATTTTATTTTATAACCGTCGCTATACATCCGACCCATTTTTTTGAGTTTACGACTACCGATGCTCAACTCCATAGCCTTGCAATTTTGAACCCAATCCAGAAAATAAGGGAACTTCTGGATTAAGTAGTGGTTGAAATTTGCCTTCGTAGAGGACTTTTAGATGAAACTAAACATCATTTGTGTTACACGGAGGGGAAAGGTACGAGAACTCCCACGGTTAGCTTCATGGTAAGAGGACTTTAAACCCGTGATTCGTCTACCACTGAATATATTTTACGTCAGCACTGTGGGTGGTGCGAGTCGGGAGCAGAACATTGATAGCAATTGAAAATAAGTTTAATTATAAGAACAAAAATCGAAAAACCACAGTGGCCAATAGAGGCAAATCAGGACAGGATGACATTTCCCACGCGCTATGGAGAGATATTGAGGAGCTTATATCGTTTGCAATAGAATCAACATTCATATAAATTGACAATTTCACGACATTTTAATCGAAAAAAGAATTCTTTATTCGTCAAATTTTACGATAGTTGCAACAAGCTTTTTTTTTTTAAAAAAAAAATCATGCTTACACAAAAATACAAAAACTACGTTTAACCATTGAATTAAAATTGAAAAAAATGCTTCTGCTTTTGCTGTATCTGAAATGAAAAAAAAACTTTTAATATAATTTTTTTACAAAAAATTCATGTGTATTTTTCAGATAAAGGTGAATACAGTCCACTATTATTCATATTACTATGCATCACATCAGGATTTCTTTTGATATCTACAATCACTCTAGTCATTATTTTCATAAAGTAAGTAATTTGAAGGAAGGTTTGTTTGCAGCAGAGTGTTCCGTAACGGCTGCCTTTAATATATATTCTAATATAGAATCTTCATAAAAAATAAAGCAGTAAGCACATTAGAAATCCCGAAATAGCATTTAGGGATAAATATTGAAAATTTTTTCCGAGTCCCATTCCATAACTATTGAAGTTTAGATGAATTAGATTAGCAAAGATGTGAATTATAAATCTATAAATGGTTACTTAATTTCCGAATTTTTTACCTAAATTACTAATTATATAATACCTAAAATTACCTAAATACAGGTGAATTTCGAAAATTATTTTTAAGTACAATTACTTGCATTTAAGGATTTTTGATTTCTTCGATTAGTTACGAAATGATATTGTTCTGATCTTCATGTTTCAATTTCCATAATAGTATGTTTTGGATAGATGCTCGCAAAGTTTACAATTATTTTAAACATTATACCTTTATTTTCATGTTTATTATTTTTGGTTATAATTAATGATGTATTTAAATCTATATTATATTTAAATATATTATTTTTTTAATTTAAATAATTGATATTGATGATTGATGCTGATGATTGATGATTGATGCTGTAGAGATTTAGGCAATTTTCTTACAAAAATCATTTTTAATACATTATTATAATATTCCTTCTTACTGTAAAGCATCATTTGTGCTTATAGAAACCCATTTTAAAAAAAGTCACCGAAGTAAAAAGGAAAAAAAATACAGCTTGAAGACAGTGGCGATTTGGTCGATTCACCCACAGACGTTTAGAGGTCAAAGAACTAAAGTTGCATTGCTATTATTGCATTTTGTATTATTGCATTTGGTAAATTGCTGTAATTTTGTAATTGATCCAAACTCAAAAATCCTACAGTAAATATGAAGTTAATAATTCTACAGTCAAAATTATACAGTGCACAATAGTATTATACAGTAGTTATACAGCGTATTTACAGTATACTCAATAAGCATACAATCAAGATTCAGTTGCATTGAAAATAGAGTTTTGTTGTGTTAGGCTTTTTGTTAGATAATGGACATCGGTGTTAGGTTGGGGTTAAGTTTTGTCAAGTGAACCGTGGAACGAGTGAATTAATAGGTTTATCTGGAGTGCCATTTATCGTGCGAAAAGGGAAATACTAGGCTTTTTTGTTTTAAGAATCTCTGATACTGCTATCAGTCCGTGAATGAGGGTTCGCATTCTAATAGTCCAGGGTAACCAATTGGAGAGCACAGGACAATATAAACTCTTCATTTGTTAAAGGAGCGTAGGAAATATTATGTTCTGAACGCTAAGACTCCAACTTCCGTTCAGCCGGTCTTGAGACAAACAGATTAGCCCTATCGGTTGTAGTTTGTACCCAGCTGCAATGCACTAAGCGGAGTCATAAGGTGTGCCTTATTGACGTGGATAAAATTCTAGTTGTTTTCTCACAGTTACCAGTTTCGATTTCTTTTTCTTGCTGTGGTTATTTGACTGTTATAGTTAAATATGGAAGAATAACAAAGGAATTGTTACTTAATTATTATTTCCGAGCAAGTTTCTTAAGTCAAATATTTACTTAATTATACTATTTTCGATAAAATAGCTTTTCTATTAGCATGTCTTCTACAAATAAGCTATTAATAGCTATAAAAGGAAATAAGTAGTAATGACAAGAAAACTAAGACAGTAACATTTAAAGAAGGAGTCACATAACATCGCAGCATATACTAATTATTATATTTATGAAATATTTAATGAGGAAGTTTTATTATTAAATAAATTATTCTTGAACTATTCGTTTGAAAAAGAGTGATTAATTAGAGAATTATTATATTTTTAAGTCATCTGTTCTGATAGATGCAATATAGGACTTGTGTAGGTATATTAAATTGTGTTTTCTACTCATTTGGAAATTTTAAATGTAAAAGTAAGTTTTTTTTGTTTCAGATTTAGGAGCAGAAGAAATAAGTAATAAAAGAAAACATTTATTGTCTATCTCGAATCATGTATGTAATTTAAATAAAACATGTTTTTATTCAGAAAATAATGGTATTTATTTGAATAATATATGATAATAATAAGTTATTTAAACATTAAACGAGAATTCACGCGCGTTGCTTAGTCCTAAATATCGGTGAAATAAAAAAAAAAAACCTGAACAATGTTTGAGCACAAAAAAGTATTTTTTAACCATAATATTGAGTTTGTAATTACATAACATTTTTCATTAATTTCAGTTTTGCAATCGTAAAAATAAACGTACAATTTTCAAAATAACATTTGATCCTGAATAACCCTGAATAAGCTTTGATCTAATGATCCGATTTTCATGCTCTAGGATTCGATCTTAAACGTTTGTGGGCATTATTTCAAATATACTAATTAATTAGTGCTGACAATATTTTAAGTTACGAAATTAGACACAAAAACATACTTCCTTTAAGTCACAGGTTCGGATAAACAGATTCAGTAGCAGATTCAAAATATCGGGGGTAGCAGCAATCTGGAAAATATAGTCCCAATAATTTAGTCCGGAGAGCTATCCAAATTTAGACCTCACAATGTTAATTTGAATTTTTGTGTATTTCACCATATCTTGAGAACTTTGTAAGTGAATTGAAATTTTTTTACCCACAATTATAAAATCATATATCTAAAAATAATTCCATGGAATATATAACATTTTATTAATACTTAGTATTTTTTTTATTAATAGTAGAAACATTTTTGAAATGTAAGATATTTATATTTATAATCGTCGTTGAACAACCAACCCATATTTTGGGTTTACGACTTCTAATATTCAACTCCATGTCCTTGTAGTTTTTAACCCAATCCAGATCAAATATTGGGAGAAATTTGCCTTCGAGGAGGACTTTTTGATGGAATAAACCCGCATTTGCGTTATATAAAGAGGAAAGATACCCCCCCCCCGGTTTTAGCCTGACGGTAAGGGGTTTCTAACCCATGATTCGCCAGAACTGCGGATATTTTACATCATCACTGTAGTCGGTGCAAGCAGAATGCGGGATTCGTATCGATCAGTCATCGCTGGGATTCGAACCCGGTTCACCTCATTGGAAGACTGGACGATCTATCCCCTGAGCCATCACTGGTCTGAGTTACTAGATATATAATATTTTTACAAAATAAGCATTTGCGCAATTCATATACGCAAAAATTAAAATTAACATAACGGCCCAAACTTTGGACCGCTCTCTATACCAAACATATAAGACCATATTTCCCAGATTGCAGCTACCCCCTATATTTTAGGCTCAGAAATCCGATTATTTATTTAGAAGATATGTTTAAAAAATTTATGTTTATTTAGAGAAAATTCGTTTATGTGTCTGATTTCGTGATGTTTTGTGGGGAGTGATTTCTATAGGGAATGGAGGCAAATTTGTCCGCATTGGTTATCCGCAGTCTTCTTCATTTAACATGGTTTATCGAAGCTCCTTCGCCTAGAATAATAAAAAAGCGACAGTTTAAGTGCCCCACACGTGAAAAAAAGATACAATTTTAAACTGTGCCATCTTGTACTAAAGAACTATCTGAGCTTTAGAAGGAACAAATAAATGAAATTGGCTCCAATTTAGCGACATTTTCCCACCTTGATAAACACTATCAAAATCAATACCTTATTTCCATTTTTTGCAAAGTTTCATGAGCCCAGATAGTACAGTATTGAAGTAAGTTTTTTAATATTAAAAAATAAACCTTAAATGCTTTTCATTTCTTCAAAACAGCGTTTTTTTACAAATTGACGTTTTGCACCATTTTTAAAATAAACACAGAGTTTGCTGGCTAAAAAAAGGCTAAACTTGATCAGAGCTTTCGAAAAACAGCTTTTCTCACACTACACTACGGTTTTTTGTAACTGCTATGCTATTTTTATGACGGCTGGAAGAATGTTCGTGACTGTTATATCAGCTTTATATTATCTTTTTTTGCCAGTGTTATGTATGCTACTTATGAAAGTGGTACAAAGCATTACTAAGAAGGAAAACTACAGTTTTGAGAAAAGGAAAAGCCTTTGCTATCGAATCTCTTCATATTTCAAAACTTATTATGACGCTGCCTTATCTGGTCTGAAGCAAGTCTGCAAAAACAGAAATATTTCGTGGATTTTGAATTTTCATTTATGTGGAAAAGTTTTATTTAGGTCTCACTAAAATTTACAAATTTTTCAAAAGATTAAATAGCTTTAACACATTTAAGAAATTTGCATGATCCAAAGCCCAGATAAATATTTACAGCACGATGGTATGTACAACTTGAAATTATACCTTAGCATTGATTGTAAGGCTCCTAAACTATAGCTTTTTTTTCCTTGGTGAAACTGGCGGGAAAACACTGTTCAAAAGATAATAAAAAAGAGAGTTAACCAATGGATGTGTTGAAATAGTATTCTAATTCTATGCTCGCAAGACATAGAAATTAAAATGAAATAGATTTTTAAAAAATAGTATTGGACAAAAAATAAGTCAGTACTTATTTATAAGATCTCCGTACATAATTCAACCTTTACAAAACTGTAAATCGTGCATTTGATTAGTTTCTTTAAATATTTTTCTTGCTGAAAAAAAGTGAGATGCTTATGTATTTCGTAATGGTTATTATTAACAGAAGGATCACAGAATTAAACATCAGACATTTTTAATTTATATCAAGTGCGTGAATTTAATTTTTTTTGTATATTTCACATTATAGTTTTTTTGAATCTCAGCTACGGTTCATTGAATATAGATTAAAGAGTTTTTAAATGGTTATTCGAAATCTTATCCGTATACTTATCCTATTAAATATTTTTTGGAATCGAAATTTCTTATAGAGGTTCCGGTTCCTATATATATATAT
>NC_092212.1:37999611-38001942 GCF_043381705.1 Parasteatoda tepidariorum | reverse complement strand
TATATATATATATATATATATAAGCCACATCCCATCTTTTATAATTGATAACCAAACTGTCTTATCATATCCTGTTTCACTAGAAAAAAAAGTACCTCACTTTATTTATAATCTGCCGTTTCAAGGTTAACATTGAAAAACACTTATGGATTCGTGAAGATTTCTGAGAACCTGATTCAAAATAATGGATGCAATATGGCCACGTAATCAGAATCAGCCCTACCAAGAAGAATACAAGAAATTTGTTTTCTTATCTTAAAAAGGATGCGCGATGAGGTGAAAAAGTGAATTATAAAGTTGTACATATTTGGTATAATTTTATATATCCATGGATCTCTTGATACTAAATTCTAAGATGATGTTCTAAGATAAGAATGCTCACATTTTTTTTTAAAAACTCTACACACAGTGACGTAATGAGGCAATCTTGGAAACATCCTAGTCAAAAGAGAGATTTTTACAGCATGGTGTAAATAGATTGCATCTGATGATTTTGAGCATTATGTGCATGATCAATAAAGATAATGCGAATACTGTGTTTGTAATCAGTTATATTCTGATATCAGTTGCATTTAGCTCTGCTTAGGTTTATTCTGATCTTTATTTTAAGAATTTTGAATCCTGATAAGATAATGTAAGCTTAGGTTTCTCAAGTGCTTTAATACTTTTTCTCTATCAGTTTTTTTTAACGATTTTCTTATGTGTTTCTTCACGATTTCCTCAGTTTTTTTAGAACTAAAATGATTTTGCTTTAATATAATGACTAACATATTAACACTTTTACTGTTTTCCACTTGCTTTATTTGCAGTGTTTGCTCATTTAGCTCAGAATTAAGCAACGAAAAGGGTGAGTTTGAAAATTTAATATCTGTCTAACTAATGAAGAACAATTCTTCTGTTTTTATTTAATTAGTTTTTCTGTATACCAAAAAAAATGAAATCATTTCTGATAATTATTGAAGCATTTGATTGAGAAAAAAAACTCAAAATATAATCTTTTTTCTCAATGCTCATCACTTCTTCCAACATATAGCCTCGTGGTACATAATAGGCGGTGTTGTGTGCACCATATAGGTGATTAAACGGCACCCTAACAACCCAAGGAGAGATATAACAAAAGAAAAAATTATATACACGCTCGAATTGGGATTCAAACCGGGGCCTTATTGATATGAAGTCGGCTCCTTGACCACAATACAGTACGGCTGTCATCAGCTTAAAATGAATAAAAAAATGTGCTTACTTGATGTATCTGTATTTATGTATCTCTTAAGCGGTATTAATCATCGTGCATTTATTTATCATCCCTTCTTAATATTATCTTTTTAATCTTAAAAGTTTGCAACATATTGTGATTAACATTTCCAAGTACTATTTTTTAGGAAATAAGAGGTAAATAAACTGTATCAATCTTTAAAACAAACTTCATGCAAAATTGTTTAGTGCCACCATACATAATTATAATAATAAATAAGAAAAACGATGTGTAAAGCACCAATTTTTCACTATTAATATGTTTTATTTGACGAAAAATATATAACGAATTTTCATCGTTATAAAATCATAAAAAGTAATTGATAAAAATAGTTAGGTTTAAATTTTATCCCTATCGTATCGGCAACTTAATCTATAAAACCAAATCTGCGTTAATAATCTTGTTGATCAAATTTTGTTGATAATCTTGTTGATCAAATCTTGTTGACGATATAGATATATAATGTTGATATATATTTCGGAATCTTTCACTTGAATTGAGTTTAATTTCAGTATGAAGCATGAAGAGTTAGATTTAAATGTTTTAAGCATGATGAATTATCATTTTGAGCATCAGAATGGTATTAAGACCCCACTTAACTTGAATTTTTATTGGATTTCTTGCTAACTAAACATCACTTGTCTAGTTAGCAATCATGACTAAATCATAGCTATAAATCAAAAATTGAACTATTTGTACAAACCTTCTTTTTTAAAGTCGACAAAGTAAGTCTTAAATTATTTCGTTTCGGCTAAACTTTTGTACCTGCAGATAAAGAAATAAAAACTAAGAAAAATTGACCACATTAGCCATGTACCTGCTTTCTGACTCACTCTTAATTTTGCCCACACTCTCTGTAGGGAGATCATTACTCGCACATCTTTATGACGCCTTTGCCCCACCTTCATCTAAATTCTAAATGGAGATTAAACTTCACTTTTTAGCAGAAAGTGTTAACTGTAGATTATTTTACTGTGCTTATGTCACATCAATATATATATATATATATATATATATATGACTTTAACACATCCATTTTCGGGCCCATCCAAGGTAACTAACAAATTAGACGCGCT
>NC_092212.1:37991621-37999099 GCF_043381705.1 Parasteatoda tepidariorum | reverse complement strand
CAAGAAGTGCTGCTATCTTTCACACACTAAATCTTTATTCAACTGCACAAGAAAGGACTATGTTCGATTATTTTATTTAGTTATATTTGAGCATTTTTTAATTGAAAGGTATGCAAACTTTTACATTATTTTAAATATTTCAATATTATTTAGCAAAATACAAAATTTGAACGAAATCAGTCGAGTAGCTCCTGTGAAATTAAATTTTAAATATTCAACTGTTTTGAAACTCGATTTCTCAGAATTTAATCCACCGATTTTGTTTGAATTTTATATTTTGCTATATAAATATATACTTTTCGAAATGATGTTAAAACCTGTATGTTTTACTCATCACCATTTTTTTCAGTATTATTAAATAAAAGAATAAAATTTAAATAATTAGTAAAACTTATTTCCGCTTGGAGTAATCTTTGAATAAACAAATTTCATAATTGTGTGTAATTTATTTTCCAACTCATTTCGAATACTCTCGTGATATGGCGAACTATGCGAAAAGTAGAATGAACAATCAGGGGTTCAAACATTCTACCACTCTTGTGGGCAAACTATTGAGATGTTTCCAGGTTGTGGATCAAGATTATATTATGAGGATCAAAAATTCGAATATGTCCGAAAAAGTAAATTTTTTTTCAAAGAAGGTGTGCTTTTGTGTCTTATTTCGTAACTTGACATCTGTAACCGTCTGCACTAATAAATTACCATTTTTGAAGTCACCCCTTTAAACTATCAGGGCTGAGTCCTGAAGGTGAAGATGCGACCATCAGATCAAGGTATCATTAGATCATTAAGCCGAATGTTTCTTTATTTTGGCTCACAGTACATCATGGTTTTTCTTCTTTTTTTTAGATACTGCTCTAAATAAAATATGCACCCTTATGGTTCAGTGGCGCAAGTATATTTGGACTGGTCAATGTCTAAGAAAATAGTCTTATTTTGGAGATTTTTGTAAGACCTAGACCTTTGAGGCAGAGGTCAATTGTATGGAATTATATTCGAATACTTAGTGCATTTACTCGTTCCACAAAAAGTATTGCCAAATTTTAAATTGACGTGTTTTTCTCATATTCCAGAAAAAATTCAGTTTTGACTCTATCTTTTTGTCACAAAATTTAATATAAATATAAAATATAATATAATATAAATATAAAATATAATATAATATAAATTTAAATTAAATATAATATTTTTCTTGTTAAATTAATAATTTTAAAACAAACAATTGCCCGAAAGTAATATAACAATAAAAGAAAAAATGTTAATTTTAACTTAAATAACATTCCTAAATACAAATAGCATCTCAAAAATTTACCAAACCTAAACACGAGCACTTTATTTGCTTACAAATTTTACATAATTTGGTTTTCTTTTAAGTTATTATGTGAATGAAGTTATTTGTGTGGTTGGTTGACAAGTCTTTGGTATTCTTGCCATTGTATTCTTTTTACTAAAACACGTAACAGTTTTAGAAACTTCAAATCAATTTGCATGTTCATTTTGTAGTAAAAAATTATTTTATGTGGTAATGGTGTTTTACCTATTTCAGATGCATGTGCCAAAATATGCCAAAATGGTGCAAAATGTACTAAAATTGGAAAATATGAATTTTGTAAATGCTTACCTGGAACTTTTAGTGACGATTGTGGAATAGTACCCGATTGTATTGATGAAGTCATAAAGTGCAATGAAAAATCTGACTCAGTTTGCGGCTATAATGTACGATTAGAAGTTGCTGAATGTATCTGTAATAATTCAAATTTAGCGTACGATCTGAAAACAGAAACTTGTAAGGGTAAGTAAAAAAAAAAGACTAATGTTGTTGTTGTCGTAGTCCAGCAAGCAGGGGAGCGATTGCTCTTGTTTCCCAGTGGCGCCATCTATGACCAAGAATACAACTTCTACTACACCCATACGTCGCGCCTGCTCATAGGGAGCAATCTTTCATACATCCATCCCTAGATCGTAATTTTGACCTGAACCGGAGAACGATTTATCTCCAATTCAATATCCCCGAGGTATAATTTGTTATGAGAACATGGAGAGCTCTGTGAATCGACAGATAACTTGCACCTGTCATTATTTACTACATGGGGTGTCTTTGGTAGACTGGATTCGAACTCACGTTGTTCTCACGAACGGGTCCAGTGACCTGCTAACCAGGCTATCACGGCCCAAAAAGACAAATAACACTGGGAAACAAACTTTGGTTGCATTTATACAAGTATTTGATCTTTTCTAATTCAGGTGTGGGAATTCGAAATATGAATTTAGTTTTGATGCTAAAGTTAAAAATTCTTTAAATGACTTTTTTCCGTCTATTTTTTGTCAATATGTAGAAGTCTGAAAACGTTATACATAAAAGGGACTAGCTTAAATGTTGCGACAAGCTTCTAGAGAGTCGCATCATCAGATTTAATATTGGACAGGAATACCGAGCCAGAAAATAAATGTCTTTTTGCGCCGCCAGCGTCACTTCCCTATTATGACCTCTTCAAAAGCACTAGAAAAAATAGTTCATAATAGGGAAGCGCCACCCAACCTCCGTATGAAGACATTTACGGGCATGGGTTCCTTTGCAATTTTAATCTTGATGACATGGCTAACTCCCCTTAAAGTTTTTATTTCCAATGGCAGGCCAATTTAAAAGAACAAAAAAGATAAAATAACAAGAAAAACAAGGCAAAAAGAGATAAATAGAATAGAATGCATAGTGACATGCTTAGCCCATACGGGCCCTAGCCTCCCAGCAGCGTCCACACACAGTAGTGGAGAAGAGCGCAGGACAGACGGAAATATGGGGCAAGTCCACGTCCTCCCCAAGGCGACAGAGCGACATTTAGGACAGTCAAAAATGTTTATACTAAAAAGGTGTTTGGCCAGACCGTCATGGCCCGTTACAAGTCTAAAGAGAGCAACTGCCTTAAACCTGAGCTGATTTGGGATAGTTAAAATATGGTTGAACCAGGTTTTGTCTATATTGCTTGTACGGAAATTCTCTAAGAGCATATTCCGGCATTGGTTTCGAACCAGCAATTAAAATGAGTGCAGAGAGATGGAGCAGCGAGATGCTTGGGCAATAATTGTTCCTTTCTTGGCCAAGAAATCAGCTTTTTCATTACCCCAAATCCCGCAATGTCTAGGGATCCACTGGAGGGCGATTTACTTGCCTTTTAGTGTCAGGTCTTTCAGACAATCAATGCATTTCTGAATGGAGATGAATTGGGGAATCAGTGGAGAATTAATATCAAGAAGTGCTGCTTTAGAGTCAGATAAGATGACGGCGCTAAAAAATTGGTCAGTACGACACTGTAGTTGTTTTAAGGCAATTAGAATAGCCTCGATTTCACTGTCGTAGGCAGATGCATAGCAGTCAACAGAAGCAGCCCTAGAAGTTTGTCGCAACATTTATGCAATACCTTGTTATACATAACACTTCTAAATTTGTACATTTTGACAAAAAAATAGACTAAAAATATCATCTAAGAAACTGTAGTTTGGGGAGAAAGATTTGACATTATCGTTACGAAAGTATCAAAGATTTTTCACGAAACGAAAACAAACAAAAAATTTTTTTCCCAGTGTAATTTTTCTCAACAAATTTATTGATTTCCTAAGACTATATAGTGAAATTTTGGATTGATTTGCAATATTACATTGCTTTGAGAAAGAAAGGAGCCCTAATAATGAGATAAAACTGTTTCATACTGAGTTTTCCGTAATCATCGCTCTTGATATAGTCTTTTAGAGGCTTGTCAAGAATAATGCTAAACGCGTGTACACATTAGGGGTAGCAAAATAACCCTGAATAGAGAGGGAAATGTTATCAGAATTTGATGAGTTTCCATTGTAGAAGCAGAAACGGAAAGCATAAAAATCTATTTGATTACCGGAGAAAAAAGAGAGGCGGTAAAAAGCAATTAATACGAACATGTCCAAGTTTCTTCGAGCAATCGAACTGGTTTAGATGATTTTCATCTCATCTTTTGCTCTAGTAATTAATATGTTTGTGAAAGAATTTTTGCATGGCTGAAATTTTCATTTATGATTCCTTATTAGGCACCTTTGGCATCGTTTTTTACACGGATTTTAAAACACAGATTTAGGGTGGTAATAACGAAAAATACTGCATTTTTATTTAGTTCACAATAGCATGAATTATGAATTGTTTCTTTCATAACTTAGAGAATATTTGTTTTAAACAAAATGACATATGATTAAGCAAAAAAAGAATCACGAAAAACTTTAGATGAAAAAAAAAAATGAAAAGTGAAGCCTCCTGTTATGGACACTCCTGAAAAACGGATACCTCTCAATACGGACATATTTTTAATTCCCCGGGAATCTTCTATGAATAAACCATTATGTACAATCTCCTCAAAGCGGACACTCCCTTAACAGGACGCGGACAGTCATTTTTGCCATGAAACGTTATTTTCCATCTCTTCAAAGTGGACACTACTTTTTCTAAATTTCAAAAAAAAAAAAAAAAAAAACTATTTCTGCTTTAAATTGCAAGAAAAAAATATGCAACTTTCACCATTTTTAAAGCATAAAAACCATAACTAAAATATTGTTTAACTCTTTCTCTACAAAAGAATCAATCTTTCTCCTGCCACCTTTCCTTATCTTTGTAAAGAAAGGTAAGAAAATGATACTGCTCTTGTGAAATAATTCGGACATCGGCATCTTTTGATCTTTTCATCTGGATGACACAGGTTATGAGACCCCTCATGTTGAAATGACGTCTTAAATGATCTCAATACTTCTTCCCCATTGAAATTTTCTTTCAATTTCTTATCACTTTGAAGACTGTATTTAACAAAGTTGGGGTAGAAAAGAGAACAGGATGCCTTTGAGGTGTTCATATAATCTAATCTTTGAGGTGTTCATATAAATGAAACCTTTATTGAGACACTTGATAGATGATAAATTGTGAATAAACAACTCCAGCCCTCATCACTTACAGGTATGCATTGTTATTTTTCTGTGAATCATGGGAGGTTTACTTTCAAGGAGATATTAACCACATTCATAATCAAGTAATAGGTAGGTGTTAGGGGATGTAAACCTAATCATTGCATCCGACTGAGGACTAAAAGCTCCTATTCGGTATCATATGTCTAACTTGAGTATCTGTGTTAATAGGAAGATTATATTCATTTATCTGTAGCTACATCTAGAATTGTGTATTTATATCAAATTCTTTTTCACCTTTTTTAAAGTTTAAATAAATATCCTTATAAACAGTTATTGCAGATTATTTAATTATTTCTATATCTTTGAAAATATCCTAAAAACAATTTACGGTGTTGAATTTCGTTATGACGGTGTTTCGAATACCCTTCCCGTCAACGGACAATGTTTACGGTCCCAAGAATGTCCTCTTAGTGGAGGTTTCACTGTATATATAATTTTTACATTGGTGTTTACCTTAAATAAGTGCATAGAAATCTGTAAGAAGTAGAACAGATTCAAATTTCGGCATAAAAGTGATATTTTATGAATGAAAAACATTATTTTCTTCAGATGCTATTTTCGGACTCTTAGAATATACATTTTCGGCAAATTTTATTTTATTTTATCACCGTCGTTGAGCAGTCGGCCCAATTTTCCATCCAAGTATGACTGAGTTTGCGACTATCAGTGTTCAACTCCGTAGCCTTTTAATTTTGAACCTGAAGACAAGGGAACTACGGTATCAAGTCCTTCGTGGAAGACTTTTTTAACGGAACTAATCCGTATCTGCGTAATGCGGAGAAGAAACACACGAAAACCTCCCTTGGTTAGCTCAGTGGCAAGATCCGTCTACCACTGGGGATATTTTACGTCAGCACTCTGGTAGGTGCGAGCCGGAATCGGAATACATATCCATTATCCATCGCTGGGATTCGAACCCAATTAACCTCATCTTAAGGCGAGTGCTCTATCCTCTGAGCCACTGAGGCTCAGTATTGGCTAATTGAAATATATATTTCGAATATTTTTGTCAAAAGAGAGATTGAAAGTTCGGACTCCTTATTCTTTTTACTGCTATCTGAACTTCTCGAATCTCAGGAGCAATTTAAGTGAACAAAAAAAAAGAAGATTTTTTATCAGAAATTCCCAAAAACAACCCAAAAATAAACGTTCAAGGTGTACAAAAAAAAACCTTTATTACTTTATATACTGCAGTCCGAAATTTTTCGAACTGAAAGATAAACAAATTTTTTTATATTATTTAAAATTATAATTCTTAACATTTTCCACTGTCCAATTTCTGTTTTCGATAAAAATCAGCAGATTTTTAAAAAATTTTATTTTACTTTCAGTCACTTGTAATGAAACAGAACCATGCAAAAATGGAGGCACTTGCAAAACTGTAGGAAACTATCACTTTTGTGACTGTATAGAAGGTACTTTTGGAGACACGTGTGAAAGTGTGAATTCCTGCGTTGAAGAAACATTGATATGCAATTCAGAAAGCGGTGCTGTTTGTGGATTTAACCTATTGGATAAAAGAGCAGAGTGCTTGTGTAGCAATGGATTAAAATATGATTCCAATATCGATTTATGCAGAAGTACGGCATACTTTTGATTTTCTTTTACATTTCCTATTAACCTAAACAATATTATATACATAAATTAATCAATATAAAATATTTCTGTCTTTTCCAGAATAATATCCTTTCTTTCCATCAGACTGTTTGACGCTAGCTTTGCAAAAGCTATTATTCAGATAAATCATAGTTACATCTTACGTTAGATATATTGCCGTTACATTAGATATATTATTGTTATACTCAATAAATTAAAAATATTTTCTTTATATTAGGGTTCGATCCTAGATCCACCGAGTACATGTGATTTACATACTCGTAAAATCTTTGAAGATCCTGCGGTCGATCGCTGATCAGTACCATGGGTATAGGCAGCTTTATTTCCTTCCCCTTTTGTTTCATGTCTAAATTGAGGAAATGGCCTCAAATATTATGGTTATATTAAACGAATTGTTGTTATATTACATAAATTACACTGGGGAATAATTTACTTTTCCTGTTACTGGGGAGTTCTGAACTAATTTCTGAATATTTTTAGGTCATTGATTTCAAATCTGTATTCACTTTCTCTCTACAATACAGTTTTTATGGAATTTAATAATACATTCCAAAACAGGATTTCGTAAAATTCATGAAGTGACCTTACTTCTGATCAACATAAAGAGTATATAGTTCAGCTGATGAGATGCGTTAAAATCATATGCTTGTCATGTGTTTTTCAATGGAGCAGAGAAGTGCATATGTGCAGTGTGCCAAAAAGAAGGAATATCCTGAATAACTTTTCATCTAATAATTGAATTTTTATCTTATACAGGGTAACAAGAAAATATAGGGATCATTTTCGAATGCTTATATTTCCAAAATTTATTACATTAATTCAGCGATGCTTCTCAATATGTCGACCTCCGGCATCATAGATTTGTCTACAACGCTTCGGCCATG
>NC_092212.1:37955248-37991121 GCF_043381705.1 Parasteatoda tepidariorum | reverse complement strand
AAAAATAAATGTGAAAATGGTGCACATTGCAATCGTATTGGATCCTACTTATTTTGTGACTGTCCTCCAGGATATTTTGGACATCGATGTGAAAAATTCAAAGGTGAGAAAAATTGAGCTGATGTAAAATATATATTGTAAAGAAAGTGCGGAAGCATCTATGTTTTAAAATTTGCATATACAAAGGTGACTTAATATATGGCAACATAGTTAGGTTAAGTAAAATTAATACATATTTTATATTTTAATTCATATCATTATGCATTTCATAATTTAACGAGAAGTATGTAAACAAAAACAAGTAACCCGAAAAGAACCCCTTTTTTTAAAAAAAATTTATGTAAAAAACTCATTTACTTAAAAAATGAATGAAAGTGGAGCAGGTAAACTTATTTCGAACACTCAAAAATGGGTGCCAAATTCTGAAGACTGATCAAAAAATGATAAAAGCAAGTGAGATTTGAAACAGAAAATGTAAAATAGTCGTCAAAAGCAATTTTATTTTATTTTATAACCGTCGCTATACATCCGACCCAATGTTTTGAGTTTACGACTATCATTGTTCAACTCCAAAGCCTTGTAATTTTGAACCCAATCCAGAAAATAAGGGAACTTCTGGATCAAGTAGTGGCAGAAATTTGCCATGGTGGGGGACTTTTAGATGAAACTAAACCGCATTTGCGTTACACGGAGAGGAAAGCCACCAAAACTCCCACGGTTAGCCGGATGGTAAGGGGGCTGTAACCCGTGATTCGTCTACCACTGAGGATATTTTACGCCATCACTGTGGGTGGTGCGAGTCGGGAGCAGAACATTGAAAGCAATTGAAAATTAATTTAACTATAAAAACAAAAATAGAAAAACCACAGCGGCCAATAGAGGCAAATCAGGACAGGATAACATTTCCCACGCGCTATGGAGAGATAAAGAGGAACTTATGTGGTTTGCAATAGAATCAGCATTCATATAAATTGAAAATTTCACGACATTTTAATCGAAAAAAAATTCTTTATTCGCCAAATTTTACGATAGTTGCTACAAGCTTTTTTGAAAAAAATCATGTTCACACAAAAATACAAAAACTACGTTTAACCATTGAATTAAAATTGAAAAAAATGCTTCTGCTTTTGCTGTATCTGAAATGAAAAAAAAACTTTCAATATAATTTTTTTACAAAAAATTTATGTGTATTTTCTAGATAAAGGTGAATACAGTCCAATATTATTCATATTACTATGCATCACATCTGGATTTCTTTTGATATCTACAATCACTCTAGTCACTGTTTTCATAAAGTAAGTAGTAGTTTGAAGAAATGTTTGTTTGGAGCAGAGTGTCCCATAATGGCTGCTCTTAATATAGATTCTAATATAGAATCTTCATGAAAAATGAAGCAGTAAGCACATTAGAAATCACGAGGTAGCATTTAGTAATACATATTGAACATTTTTCCAAATTCCATTTCATAACTATTAAAGTTTAGATGAGAAAAGATGTGAATTGTTATAAATCTGTCAATGGTTACTTAATTTCCTAATTTCTGATCTAAATTACTAGTTATATAATACCTAAAATTACCTAAATACACGTGAATTTCGAAAATAATTTTTAAATAAAATTATTTGCATTTAATTTCGATTTTCGGCTTTTTCGATTAGTAATAAAATGATATAGTTCTGATTGATTTCCATAAAAGTATGTTTTTTATACATGTACGCAAAATTTACAATTATTTTTAACACTGTACCGATAACTTCATGTTTATTACTTTTGGTCATATTTAATGATACATTTAAATTTATATTATATTTAATTATATCATGTATTTAAATTAAGCAATTGATATATTTAATGCTGTAGAGACTTAGGTAATTTTCTTACAAAAACTATTTTTGATACATTATTATAATACTTCATCTTACTGAAAACAACATTTGTGCTTATAGAAACCCATTTAAAAAATTCACTGAACTATAAAAAAAAAAAAAAAAAAAAAAAAAAAGATACAGCTTGAAGACTGTGCTGGTTTGGCCGATTCCCCTACAGATGTTTGAAGGTCTAAGAGCTACAAAATTATTGCATTTTGTGAATTGCAGTAATCTTGTAATTGAACAAAACTTAAAAGTCCTACAGTAAATATGAAGTTAATAATTCTACAGTCAAAATTATACAGTGCACAATAGTACCATACAGTAATTACACAGCGTATTTACTCACTAAGCATGCAGTCAAAATTTAGTTGCAAGGAAATTAGAGTTTGGAAATGTTTGGCTTGCTGTTAGATAATGGACATTGGAGTTAGGTTCGGGTTAAGTTTTGTCAAATTAACCGTGGAACGGGTGAATTAATAGGTTTATCTGGGGTACCATCTATCTTGAGAAAAGGGAAATACTAGAGTCTTTTGTGTTGAGCATTTCTGATGCTTCGATCTGTCCGTGAATGAGGGTTCGCATTCCAATAGTCCAGGGTAACCAATTGGAGAGCACATGACAATATAAACTCTTCATTTGTTAAAGGAACATAATAAATATTGTATTCTAAAGTCTGAAGTTCCAACTACCGTTCAGCCGGTTATGAGACTAACAGATTAGTCCTCTCGGTCGTAGTTTGCATCCAGGGGCAATGTACTAAGTGGCATCATAAGGATCACCTTGTTGACGCAGATAAAATTCTAGTTCGTAATCTAATCGTAATAGATTTTCTCAGAGTTACCAGTTTCGATTCCCTTTTCTTGCTGTGGTTATTTGAGTGCTTTCGTTTAATATGGAAAAATAAAAAAAGAATTGTTACTTAACTATTATTTCCGAGTAAGTCCCTTAAGTCAAAGATAAATAAATAAATAAATAATAAGCTAATGAAAATAAATTTAGTTTTTAATCTAGTAGGATGTAATATTTAGTTTAGTAAGTAATATTTTACCTCTTTGGTTACTTGGGATTATTTACTTAAATATACTATTTTCGATAAAATAGCTTTTCTATTAACAAGTCTTCTACACATATGCTACTTATAGCTATAAAAGGAAATAAGTAGTAATAACAAGAAAACTAAGACAGCAACATTTAAAGAAGGAGTCACACAACATTGCATCATATACTAATTATTATATTTATGAAATATTTAACGAGGAAGTTTTATTATTAAATAAATTTTTCTTTCTTTTAAAAAAATAATGAAGTGAAAAAGTTATTCTTGAATTATTCGTTTGAAAAAGAGTGATTGAGTAGAGAATTTTATATATTTTTACTGATAGATGCAATTTAACTGATAGATGCAATATAGGACTTGTGTTGGTATATGAAATTCTGTTTTCTACTCATTTGGAAATTTCAAATGTAAAAATGAGTTTTTTTTTGTTTCAGATTTAGAAGCAGAAGAAATAAGTTATAAAAGAAAATATTTATTGTCTCTCTCAAATCATGTATGTAATTTAAATAAAATGTGTTTTTACTCTGAAAATAATGGCATTTATTGAATGATATATGATAATAATAAGTTATTTAAACATTAAACGCGAATTTACGTGCATTGCTTAGTCGTAAATATCGGTGAAATAAAAAAAAACCTGAACAATGTTTGAGCACAAAAGAGATAATATTGCGTCTGTAATTATATAAATTGTTTTAACAACTTCAGTTATGCAATCGCAAAAATAAACGTACAGTGCTCAAAATAAGTTTTGATCCTGGATAATCCTTAATAAGCTTTGATCTAATGATCCGATCTTCATGTTCTAGGACTCGATCTTAAGCATTTGTGGGCGTTATTTCAAATATACTAATTAATTAGTGCTGACGATATTTTAAGTTACGAAATCAGGCAAAAAAACATACTTTCATTTAAGTAACAGGTTCGGATAAACAGATTCGTCAGATTTTAATTTCTGACCCCCAAAATATGGGGGATAGCCGCAATCTGGAAAATATGGTCCAAATAGCTTAGTCAGGAGAGCTGTCCAAATTTCGACCTCATAATGTTAATTTGAATCTTTGAGAATAGAAAAATTTTTGCTGGCAATTATAAAATTCATCCATCTAAAAGTAATTCCATGCAAATATTTAATATTTTATTCATATTTAGTATTTTTTTATTTATAGTAGAAAATTTTTTGAATTGTACGGTATTTATATTTATTACCGTCGTTGAACATGCAACTGAATTTTTGGATTACGACTTCTAATGCTCAACTCCGTGGCCTTGTAATTTTGAACAAAATCCAGAAGACAAGGAAACTCCTGAATCAAGTATTGGGAGAAATTTGCCTCCGTGGAGGACTTTTTGATGAAATTAACCAGCATTTTCTTTGCATGGAGAAGAATGCCACGAAATCCTCCCACGGTTACCCTGATGGTAAGGAGACTCTAACCCATGATTCATCGACAACTGAGGATATTTCGCATCAGCTTTGTGGTCTGTGCAAGCCGGATGCGGAATTCCTATGAACCATCGCTGGGATTCAAACCCGGTTCACCTCAGTGGAAGGAGAACGCTCTATCCCCTGAGTCATCACGGCTTTGAATTGTAAGGCGTATAATTTTCATATTAAAATACACACATGCGCATTTCACATATACAAAAATTAATATTAACATTCAGGTGTCCGAACTTCGGACCGCTCTCCTGACCAAGCTTATGGGACCATATTTCCCAGATTTGCTGCTACATCCAATATTTTAGGCTCAGAAATCCGATTGTTTTTTTTAAAAAAAAATGTTTAAAAAAATTACTTTTAAAAAGTTTATTTTTATTTAGAGAAAGTGCGTTTGTGTGTCTGTTCTTATGATGAGTTCTGGTCGTTTTGTGATGAGTGATTTAAAAAGCCAGTAGGGGATAGAGACAAGTTTGTTCCCTCTCTTATTGGTTTTAGGTCTTCTTCTAAATTTAACATGGTTTTTCGAAGCTCTTTCGTCAAGAATAATAAAAAAAGAGACAGCTTAAGTGCCTAAGCAAAGCTGCAATTTTAAACTGTATCATTTTGTAAAGAATTATCTGATCTTTAGGAGGGACAGATGACTAAAATTGGCGCCTATTTAGCTATAATTTTCCACCTAGATGAAAATCATCAAAATCATTGCCTTATTTCCATTTCTTGCAAAGTTTTATGAGCCGAGGTAGTACAGTATTGAAAAAGTTTTTTAATATTAAAAAAATTAGACCTCAAGCGCTTTTCATTTCTTCAAAACTTTGGCCTTAATTTATATTGACTTTTTGCACCATTTTCAGAATAAACATAAAGTTTGCTGGCTAAAGATAGGCTAAACTTGACCAGAGCTTTCAAAAAACAGCCCTCGTCACATCTCACAATGATTTTTTCGCAACTAATATTCTATTTTTATCATTGTTTGATGACTACAACAGTTGTTCATGACTGTATTACCACGTTTAGATTATCCTTTTTAGCCAGCGTTACGTATGCTATTTATGAAAAAGGTGCAAAGCATTGTTAAGAAGAAAAACTACAGTTTTGTGAAAATGAGAAGCCTTTAAGATTTAATCGCTTCATATTTTAAAAGTTGTTTCAACGCTGCATTATCTGAGTTCAAAAAAATCTGCTGTAGCTGAAATATTTCGGGGAATTTGAGTTTTTATTTAGGTAGAAGAATCTCGCTAAAGTTACGAATTTTTAAAAAAAGTTAAATAACTTTAAAATATTTAAGAAATATTTACGATCTAAAGCCCAGATAACTCTTTACAGAAAGATGGTATGTAAAATTTGAAGTTATACCTTAGTATTGACTGTAAGGCTTCTAATTCATGGCTTTTTATTTTTCTTGTTAAAATTGGCGCGACCTGTTCAAAAGTAATAAGAAAAGAGTTAACAAATGGATGTGTCAGGGGTAGGGTGAAATTAATTTTTAAAATTAGTATTGGACACTAAATAAGTCAATGTTTCTTTATAATATCTGAGTACATAATAGAACATTACCAAAACTGCAAATCGTGCATTTGTACGTTAGAAACTATCAGTTTCTTTGATTATTTTTCAATTTAAAGTGTTTTACATATATATATATATATATATATATATACCCCGAAGATCTATTACATTATGACCACCCTCCATCTATAACAATAGTCTCTCCCAGGTTTTCATGATTTCTTGCCCAGGAACAATGTTTTCATGGGGCACATTAGGACCCATAATCCTCATAGAACAATCGTTGACGTCTGTAAGCTACTTGAACATAGTTGCAGAACAGGTTCACCCAATCATGGCAACAGTTTTTCCTACGGGGGATGGTGTTTACCAACAGGATAATGCACCATGTCATAAGGATCGAATCGTTATGGATTGGTTCGAGGAACTTTCCAGTGACTTTCGAGTCATGTCTTTGCCCCCAAATTCACCTGACCTTAATCCAATAGAACATTTGTGGTCCTACTTGGAAAACCAAATTCGTGCTGCCACGCTACACCCTCGCGATGTGAGGGAATTGCAGGACCAGTTGGCGAGCGCTTGGTACCAGATACCTCAGACTACCTATCAGCACCTTGTGGAATCAATGCCACGGCAGTTAAATGGTTTTAATTTTTCTACAACTAAGACAANCCCATCCAATGCACGTTCATCACTTATATATATGTATGTATATAAGGAAAATAATTGAAGGAATGTTTTTTAATAAGAGCATTAAAGCAATATCCCCCTATGTTAATCTCTGTTTTTTTATGAATCCATAACTTTTATCTGAAATTCCGGTAAACACCTTTCATTTTAAAAGAAATAAACAATTTGTATTAAGATCTGATGTAAGCAAATAATCATCTTTAACTTCTACTGCTTGATAAAGTTCAAGTCGCATCCCACCTTTTATAATTGATAACCAAACTGTTTTATCATATCCTGTTTCACTAGAAAAAGAAGTACCTCACATTATTTATAATCTGCCTTTTCAAGGTTAACAATAAAAAACACTTATGGATCTGTGAAGATTTCTGAGAACCTGATTCAAAATAATGGATAAAATATAGCTACTTAATCAGAACCAGCGCAACCTGGTAGAATACAAGAAATCTCTCTTCATATGTTAAAAAGGATAAAAAGTGAAGTAAATAAGGTGAAAAAGTGAATTATGAAGTTGTATATCATTGATATAATTTGATATCTCCATGGATCTATTGATACTAAATTCTAAGATGGTGTTCTAAGATGAGAATGCTTAAGCGCACATTCCTCCCCCCCCCCGAAAATATCCACATAGTGACGTAATGAGACAATATTGGAAACATCCCGGTTAAAAGAGAGGTTTTTGCAGTATGGGGCAAATAAATTGCATCTGATGATATTGAGCATTAAGAGCATGGTCAATAAAGATAATGTGAATGCTGTGTTTGTAATCAGTTATATTCTGATATCAGTTACATTTAGCTCTGCTTAGATTTATTTTCATCTTTCTTTTAAGAATTTCGAATCCTGATAAGATAATGTAAGCTTAGGTTTCTCAAGTACTTTAATATTTTTCCCTATCAGTTTTTTTAAAGATTTTCTTAAGCGCTTCTCCGCAATTTTATTAAAGGTTTATTTCGTAAGAAATGTTTTTTGTTTCAATATAATGACTAAAATATTAACATATTTACTGTTCTCTACTTGCTTCATTTATGGTGTTTATTCCTTTAGCGTAGAATTTAGCAACGAAAAAGGTGAGTTTGAAAATTTAATGCTTATTTAACTAAAGAAGATCGGTTTTTCTCTTTCTAATTAGTTTTTCTGCATAGCATTAGCGTATACTTGTCTAAATTCATTTCTAAAAAAGTAATGGAGCATTTAAATTTTTTTCTCCAATGTTCGCTTTTTTCGGTAGCATATAACCTCGTGGTACATAACGGGTGGTATTTTTACATCTTTGTCGTGGGCACCTTATAGGTGGATCAACATCACCCAAACGGGAGGCAAAGTTACTCGCGTCCGTAGCATCCCTAAAGCTACACGTGCCTCCTGGGTGGTGCTAAATGAGTGACAGCTTTGCAGCCGAGATCTCTTTGTTTCGATTTTGATCTTCTGATTGATTTTAATCTACACATCAACAAATATATCATTGCTAAAAGAACGGACAAAAGAGAAATTGTGGAGAAATGACATCCTTAATCTCCTTGATTGCCCAAGAAGCAGTGCTGTATCTGCCTTTCGTCTTGCTACCAAGCACGATTGCTTATACGCTAATCTTTTCCGTCTTAAAATAGTGGACAATCCTGCCTGTCCCATCTATCACAGTGGTGCGACGATGAATGCTGAACATCTCACAAAGAACTGCATCTACTCCCGATACTGGGAGGCCAGAGAACTTTTGTTCAATTTAAATTCTTGATTTAATTTTTTTGTTGAGGTTTTGTTTTTGTATTTTGTATATCTCATCTCTTTCTGTATTTGTATTTTTCTTTTGATCTCTGTACTGCGTTAAGATAATGTCAGTATCGCCTGCTGCATTGAAATGAAAAAAAAAGTCACCCAAACTCAAGGGAAGGTAGAACAAAGAGAGAAAGAGAAACAAACCAAAATCTTGATATCTGTGGCAAAAATGTTTATTTGTTGTACCCTATACAAATTCCATTAAAATTAATAAAATTCAAACAAGATTGTATTAAAATTAATACAATTTAGACAATGTTATTTAAAAATTAATAAGATCTAAACAATATTTAATTAAAATTAATAAAACTTAAATATAATTCCATTCAGTCATCTAAAAATTAAACATTATTGTATTAAAATCAAACTGTGTTTTATGAAAAGTAATTTTTATCAATATATATTTATCAATATTTTGGAAGAAAAAAAACTGAAAAGCTTATCAACGATTAAAAATAATGTCTAGTTCAATGTAAAATGAAATTAAGCAATAACGCAGTTATGTATGAGCAACTAAGTAGAATTATTTACAACTATTCGCGACGAAATATTCTTCCCCAATTTAGTGAAAGTAGATAAAATAAGATCGTCTAGTATTTAAGAAAGCATCATTTATTGGTTACTTCGATTACGAATTATGACATCGTTTTAATAATAATTTCATGGAAGAATATCAGAAGTGTCCCAGTAACTTTAATTTTTCTTTTTTGAAGTGATGTGAACTCATCAACATGAAAATAGAATGCTTCAGAAATATTTTTTCCTCTATGGTAGGGGGCAGTATTTCCAGAGTTTTTTTCAGCTTCAGGTAAAAGATTTGCTTCCAGCGAAAAATTCGTTCGCAAGTGGTGGTAGTTGTTCTGCTTTTGGATTCACTATGCGGCAAAGCACTACTTTGCTATCTGAGATGAAGGTATTTTAATTCCCTAAAAATCTATCTCACCGAATTGGATCTATGGATATTTTTAATTTATGTTTTACGTATAAAATCTATGGATATTTTTTTAAAGAGGAAAGACTAGAAAAAAGGAAGAGTCGCGTTCTGTTATGGCGCCAAAGATTTCTTGTGAAATTTGTTTGCTATTTCTGGATAGACGGTGAATAACATTAACTACATTACTAGTCAATAAGCGGAAATGGTAGGCAGATCCCGTACTTGTTATTGTCATTAACCAAACAGTGAGCTTCCGTACCTATAGGCACGGTACTTTTATACACTTTGTTTGAAATACTAATGCAATGTAGCCCTCCCATCCAATGCACGTTCATCACTGAGCTTATAATAGCATATAGCATAACAGATAAAAAATAATTAAAGAACTTTAAATGAATTCTTTTTTGATTGCACAAAGATGTAAGCTAGCAAAACATTGAGTAAAATTTTTTAAATGTTTGAAAAGGAAAAATCGCCAAGAAAAATAAGAGCAACCGTGAACGTAACCTTCATGCTATCCTCAACTCCAAAGGCTATTTCACAGTTCGAAGTTACCGATAGGGTTGCTCGATTGCTCACACGCTTACTCGTACCATTTTTCATTATTTATCTTACCTTTTAGCTAATATTTAATATTTTTGAGAGATGTTATTATCTCATAGTTTTTCAACGCTGTTTGTAATGGGAGGAAAAGAAAATCACAGAGGTTATAGAATTGATATGAGTTTAATTTTGTGCATTTTGAAAAAGTCTTTATTTATCTGCAAATAAAAATTCTGTGATAAAAATGCTTCCACATTGGTGGAGCAGCATAGTATAAAAAGGATTTCTTACTCATAGTATGAAAATAATATCAATGTATTTCATATTGCATTTTAAAAGTATAAGGGGGATAGACTTAAATACTATATAGTACTTTTACGATTTTTTATACGCTGAATCGAGTGACAAATATTATCGAAGTTATTTATGTTTTATGTTTAAAAGTACAGTTTTTTATTTATACCTATTTACGAATCTATCATTGCTAACTAGGCAAGTGAGGTATCTTTAACTATGTATATCATTACGTTAAGTCAAATGAGAATAAAACTAAGCTGTCTGATTTAATAGTTTAGGAATTCAAAAATTTAAAAAGGTTTTATGTGATGACAACTGACATTGCTATCTAGAGAAGTGAGGCATTTTTTCAAATTTAATTTTTTACGCTTAATCCAATAAAAGAGTTATTTTCAATAAATTCTTTAGGAGAAATGAGGGTTTAATGTATGAAATATATGATTTTCGACTTACTTTTTACTCATAAAATATTTATAACAAAGATATTAGATCTATCAAATCAATTCAATTTTTTAAATTTACTCTGAAAAAAGCATTATAAATAATACCTCCCACAGTAATGTCTCAAAACTTTTATTGTCATCAGGTTCATTTACAATGCATTAACTGCAATTATTATAAGGAACATCACTTTTACGAAATACCAATTTTTTAAAGAAAAAATTGTTTTTAAATACAAGAGAATTGATTTTCATGAATTCACTGTAATACTTACAATTTATAATTGTAAAATTTAAAACATTCAATATTGGTATATGATCCACTTAAACATTCACACAATTGGTATAATATAATTTAATTAAAAATTACAAGATTTATTTTAGGACGAATTCATTGTAACATATACTATATAAATTCAAATTTATTAATAACTGAAAGAAAAACAACAACTGTATTTTATAAAGAGCATACTTTTTATGTACCCTATTATTTTTGTTATAGGTTTTAAATGTGCTTTGCATTTTAAATAATACAAGAATTAATTTAAAAAATAAAACATTTAATATCAAGTGCAACGTTTAGAACATTATTCATTTACATTTTCAATATTTATTAAAGGTTCAATCATAAAAGCAATATTACATCTCTTTACTTCTATAGCAGACAAACCTTACATGGTTCCACAAAATATCTGAAATAAAAGGAAAAAAATCCCTATGATAAAATTTTACCAACACATTATTAGAATAAGGGTGAATAATTTAAGCGACTTTATCACATTAGCCAGTCATTATTAATAATAACCAATGAAGTTTGATCAATGTCATTTTTTCGCGTTTCTATAGGGGATATTTCCATATTGTGATCTGCCACGCCAACAACAATCGCCCAGGCGCTAAATTGATTTAAGCTGGAAAAATTAAAAAAAAGAAGAAAAAACAAAGATAAAACAGCAACAACAAAGCACGTAGATGTTAGCCTGGGGGTGGCTGCAAGTTATACCCTTCAAGATGGTCCCTTTCTGTGACGTTCTTCTTAGTTTGCTGGTAGTGGCAAAGACTTGGAGATTATTATGCCACAGACCACGATACGGAAATATCCACTTTTTATTAAACACTTTGACCAAAAGAAGCTGTTAATATTAATTTTGACTGGTTATTAATAATAACCGGATTTATCACTTTAACCGTAATGCATATACAAGAGGCACACCCATGTCCCAATGCTATATAAACCGTTTAAACACATTGACAAAATTTAATTGATTATTATTAATAAATACCGGTTAAAGTGAATAATTTGCGATATTTCTCACTTTGACAGAAAAATGTGGTTATTATTAATATTTACCAGTCAGTATTAATAATAACCAGATTTATTACTTCAACCGTAACATATACACTAATGAAAGGTGGGAGGTATATTTGGTTTTGCTACTTTTATGTTTGGATTGATATTAGTTTTGAAAAAATAAATTGTAGAAGGTGAAGAACAAGTCGGTTTTAGAAGTATTGCAGGAAGAATTCGCAAATATTTACTTTAAAGAAATTTATTGAACGAAGTCACAAATTTAACATTTCACTGTACATAAATTTTATTGATTTCCAGAAAGCTTTCAATTCTATTAATAGAGAGAAATTCTAGAATTATCGCTATTAATAGAATAGCTTAAAATTCAAATAGAATTGAATTAATAGAATTTGGAAAATTCTAGAGTAGTATGGCATTCTTAAACAGGGGTGACAGAATCATTGCTCTTAATTATAATTGATAGGAAAACGGAAAGTATATTCCACGACTGAAAGATAGTAATTCGATGGAACTTCACTACAACTTTTGAATGTCTGGATTTTGTGGATGACATTGTTTGATTTACCAGCAAATTTGATGATCTGCAATCTAAAACTATAAATTTTGAAAAATAGGCAGGAGATGTTGAATTGAAAATTAATAAAAATAAAAGTAACTTTTTTAAAATAAATAACAAGACTAAATGTGCAGCTAAATTTGAAAGTGGCGAAATAGAAGATGTAGAAAAATTTACTCAACTTCGTACAATTGTTGATTGAAAGGGATGAACAGATGCAGAAATAAGAGAAAGAATTTCAAAAGCACAATTTTGCTTCAAAAAAATGTCAGGAGTTTGGAGATCAAATAAATTAATGCTAAAGACTAAAATTAAGATTCTTAATTCGATGGTAAAGGAGTATACTCTCGTATGAGTTAGAAACATGGAAACTAACAAAACTTCAGAGTACAAAACTAAATAGTTAGCAAAACAGATGTTTGAGAAGTATTTTTGAAATTTTCTGGCCTCTGACCATATCAAATTCCGAACTCCACAATACAACCAGTCAAGAACCAATCACCATCTGTATAAAATGAAAAAGATGGAAAAGGATAAGTCACGTATTGAGAATGCCTCCTACAAGAATACCATTAGTAGCCTTAACGTGACCAAAAGGCAAATGGAAAAGAGGCAGACCCATGCTAATATGGAGAAAAAGGGTGGAAGAGGAAAGAAGATAGACGGCATGGATGAGCTGGTCCGAGGCGAGATCTTGGGCAGAAGATCGAGAGAACTGGTGCAAGAAGATAAGGTCCTTATGTGCCACCAGGCACGAAGTAAGATGAGTTGTTAAGTTTAAGTTTACTTTATTGATATGCAAAATGCTCAGTATACTGTATTATGCAAATTTACAAATTGGTTTATAACGCAACTACATTTTCGTATAAAAGTTTGAAGATTTTTGATATTATTTCCTGCCTCTTTTTTTAAAACTCAAGCTTGCTGCTAGATTGCTTGCTAGTTCTATCATACTTGTCGGGAAAATTTAATTCTGCATCACGTTTTTGTTTAATTTATAATCATATGTCACTGCTAATAATCCTGATATCCTTGGATAAGATATGAATTGTTGCTAAAAATTTACTTGACATTCTCACTGCGTACTAAAACATTTTTCCAAACAAAAATCTTGCGCCACTTTTCCTAAGTTTCTCGAACATAAGCAGGCTTATCTTTGCGTCTCCTTTCTTGTCTAGTCGATTTGTTATCTAAATGATTAACACGAGAAATTTCCCAAAATATTTCCAGTGGGATGTTTCCAAGAAATGTATGTAGACTAGTTTCTGGGTGACTCAAATATTTAATTTATTTCCCATGTGATTTGTACACACAGAAAATAATTATTAGCGGTTAATGGTAACCGAACATATACTTGAAAAACTGTAATTTTTAGTTTTTTACAATTTTTTTCATAAACTTTCCCTTGTTCAATACGTTAACATTTCCCCTTAGTAGTGAGTTGTCCAGCAGATGGCGCAGCGCCACAACTACTGTGTCTGTTTACAAATGTAAGAGAGAGATTTTTAATATGAAACGATTAGGAAGCAGCAATGTACTCGGCTGTTGAAGTAGTTTGTTTTCTTTTATTTCTTAATTAAATTTATTGTTTTATTGTTGAAATCATTCTTGACTCATCGCCACATAAAAGAGCAAACAGCGATAGAAAGTAAAAGAAGACAACAAATATTTGTCATTTTAATTAATTCATTCTGGATTGTGGATTAAATATAATCTCAAATGAACCTGTTGCATATATCACTATCAATCAGTCATACTTATTAACACATGGAATGGTTTTTATAATATTAGTGGAAAGCTCTGCCAGAAAAAAAGTTAATTTTATGACTAGCTTATATTTCATCTGAGTCTGCTTCGCATTATAAGTAGGCAAAGTATGAATAGTATCACCATTATCAGAAAAATCATTCTTCCCATTTATTTTTTATTTTCCTCCTTAGAAATGCTTTCTATTTTACTACCAGATGCTTACATATGCTTCGCTATTTGAATGTTATTCAAATATCTTTGATTTACCTTTTTTATTTTGATTTGCTTCTACAAGAAGCGGTATATTAAATCATCATACAATTCGAAACAGGTAAATAGAACTAATACGACACACCCTTCACTTGATTAGAGCCACGTGCTGCAGAAACTACACATGAAGTTATATGACTGTATCTCAAGTCATGTGACTAAGTCAGGGACTACACAGCATGGCATTTGATCTTAATTGAAATTTTGTCTTCATATGAAACATCTTCGATTGCTATAGAACATTGTTTCATCATTTCTTGTTAAATAAGCAACACAAAAAGATAATTTTGAAGTAAAATTAAAAAAAAAAAATATTTATTTTTAGTAATTTTGATCAGAACAGTATACTTATAAAAAATTTAAAAACCTTTTGCTTATATTTTTAAAAGAAAAGCCTCTTTTGAGGAACAATATAATGCATTCACATACAAATCCACGAAAAGTAAAGCAATAATCTTTGCTCGAAATTTTTTATAAGTAGCATGAAAAATAGTTTTGCGCTAAATAGTCTCTAACAGAACAGCAGGGTTTATACATTTGCTGCAGTTAAATTTTAAACAATTATCTGATCAACCGTTAAAACCTATTTTTAATAATGCACTCTTGAATCAAACTTCATTTATTATCATAGCACGTAAACAACGTTTGGTTGACTTCATTATAAACCAAGCGTTTGATGCGTGAAGAAATGTATAGAGTGAAAAAAAGTGAATGCTAAAAAATAAGATATGTCAAATTTATTTGAGGAAAAAGTATTTACGGGAGTTTATTATGCATTTTTTAGCAGTTTTTTTAAACATGCCTTTGTCAAAAAAGAGTCAACCATTTAGTAAAATATATTATTTCGGATGTAAGATTTCCTTTCGCATTTTTTAAAAAAAGTTATGCATCTTTTTCAGAATTTTTATGATTCTCCTAATATTATGTGACCATAGTTTATATTTTAAATAAAGGTAATCAATATTTTTAATACTCCTGGTATAAAAGACATGAAATTAAAAAAAAATCCAGTTTGAAAATTTATTATTAGAATTAATTTGGTTCATTTCACTACAGAATTTTTGAAGTCCAAGAACTGCAAAATTATTGCAGTTTGTATATCCGTAATTTTTAAGTTGTGCCAACTTCAAAAATACAGTAAATATACAGATATATAAATCTGAGCAATTCTTCTGTAAATACTTAGTTGTATAGTTGTATTGATATTAGAGTAAGTATATGTTAAGCTTTTTTGTTCAGTAATGGACATTGGAGTTAGACTGTAGTAAAAGTTTGTCAAATGAACCGTTGAATGAGGCTTAATAAGTTTATATGGTGTTACCATCTCTCGTAAGAAATGAGGAATATTAGACTTTCTGAATACTGGACTCGATGGTGCTTCCATATTTTTGTATTCTAATGTTCAACGGTCACTAATTGGTAAGGGTGGAACATTAAAAACACTTAATCTGTTAAAAGAATGAAAGAAATATTATGGCGTCAAAGTTGGGACTTGAACCCCTATGCAGCCGGTCATGAGATTGATAGATTAGCCCTCTAGGCTTCAGTATGTACCAAGCTATAAGGAGCTCAGTGGCTTCATTAGGTGGGCTTATTGGTTGTTTAACCATATGAGTAGAAAGCAGTCAATATGCAGTTTTTCCCACAGTTACCAGTTGGATACAATATTCTTTATGTTGTTTGACAGTTTTGATTGGATAAGAAAAAATAAAAATTATATAAATTGTTAATTGACCATTTATCGTGAGATATGGGAAATATCAAACTTTTTTGATATACAACGCTCTTTGGTGCTGTCATCTATGCTGGAATGAGAGTTTCGTATTATAATAGTCCAGGGTCACTAGTTTCAAGATGCTAGAAACTCTTCATGTGTAGATATTGTGGTGTCAACCGTTAAATCGGTAATTAGGACTGGGCTATAAATCGATATATCGCGACATATCGATTTAACGCCTATATTGGCAAACCGATACAGCAACTTTCATTCCAAGCGATGCATCAGAAATCTGATTTAAGCCGTCGAGTGAAGAAGACGATATAACGATATAGCGATACACGCAAGGACTTTCTCTTACGTTCCGATGCCAACTCGCGCTGTGGAAGACGATATTGTTTCGTTATGTTGAGACGGCCTTGACTGATGAGCGGTAGAATCAGAATCACTTTTGAGACCTTATATCGTTATATCACATGTTCGTTTTCGCACCTTCGCGATTTGAAATCGTTTCTTGTAGATTATTTTCAATGGGATTAACTTCGTGATCGCCGTCGTAACCTTGTTCTGAACGCAATCTATTATTGAAAAGAATTTATAAAGAAAAGTTTCTTCATTAATTAGGTAAGTTTTTTATTTATTTTCTGACAAAACTTTTTTTATATTTTTAAATGTGAAAATTATCGGAAATCTAATTTAAGGCACCCATAAGGAATTAAATTACAAAGTAAATAAATTTGTTAGGTTATTTTTTTACTTTCTTTTAATTTATTAAAAACCTTTCGGATAAAACTTCTAATAATTTAATGGGCTTCTATTACTGATTTTAAATTTATAAATCTTGAGTTGTTTTTATTTTTAGAAATAAAGTTAAAACAAAACTTATTTTTTGGACATAAGTCAATAAACTTTATTTGTTCAAAAGAATTTGAAAAGTTTGCGAATTTTATTCATTTTTTTTTTTTTTTTTATCAATTACTACTTCGTTTTATTAGAGAGTAAAATCATTATTTTTTTTTAATTTTCGTTTTATATTATTAGTTAATTAGCTAAATATATTACCGAATATCACAATTCTTTTGTTTTTATTTTTAAGAATTTAATTAAGAAACTTTGCCTTACTTTGTTTTTCGTTCATAATTCGGTCATTATTTAATTTAATTTAATTATTTATATGAAATAATAATAAAAATAGTGTTTAAGAAGCATTTTTTTTCTAAAATTTATTTAGCTCTTTGTTTTAAGCATACAAATAATTTTTTAACGAACTTATTTTTTAAATTTTGTTCCTATGCTGTTAGGTAAATATATTGATAAATTTCACTTTTATTTATTTTTTTATTTTTAAACTAAGAAATCTTTTGTTATTTGCGTGATCATTTTTAGAAAATATAACAAAACTTGTGTTTACTTCTTCATTAAGAATTTGAACATTACGATCGAACTTAATAATTCTGTAATTATTTACGCATAATAGTACAAGCAAATATTGATTTGTTAAAAAAAGTTTTTTTTTTTAAAAAAAAAAAATATTTTTAACACTTTGTTTTAAGTGTATAATGAATTTCTTAACAAACTTTTTTTTTAATTTTTTAAATTTTCTTTCAATAATTTCAGCTAGATATCTTTATAAAATTCCCTTTTTATTTTTAAACTGAGAAATCTTTCAGAGAACGAAAATTTTAAGAAATTATTACAAATCTTATGTTTACTTTTTAGTTTAAAATTCGAACATTTTTAATTTTAAACTTCGGCTTTTAGTCAATCTAACTTTTATTTTAATTAAAATATATTTTGAAATTTTAAAATCAGCTTTTGTTTAATAACAATATTTTTTTTCATTAAGGGTGTTTTAGGGGTTAACTTAAATTAAGACTGCTTATACCTTATAAACGATAAAGAAGTGCAAATATTTCATTCTGTATCTACACACATTTTTTCAATAAATATTTTAAGTAAGATTTGTACATCTTAGTCAATTTATTTAATATCTTTCTTTAGCAAAACATATATATTTTCAAATTTATAAATTGATTTAAATCAATATGCGTATGAAGTCTTGATAGAAATCTGACTTTCTGTGCCTTAAAGTAAATGAATCTTTTTTGAAAATTTAAGCGATACATCGCTATATCGCGATGCAAAACTGACGATATATCACGATATATAATTTCTAATATCGCCCAGTCCTATCGGTAATGGTATGTCAAATTGTCCCTCTCAACTACAGCATGTTCTCAGTTGCAAGAAACTAAGTGGCATCCTAAGTTTGACCTAATTAACGATGAATGAAATTCCGGTTGTTCAAACAGTTTAGGTGAAAATAGTCAATAAGCGAATTTTCTCATGCCAAACAGTTCGAGTATCTTCCATATTTGACTGTTTTAATTGAATATGATAAATTAGCAGTTAAATAAATTGTAATGTAATCATATTTCTAAGAAATTTCTCTCATTTAAATTTAACGAACTTCTAAAACTCGATTTGCATCTTTTGCGTTTCTTGCCATAGCATTATAATATTATAAGCCATTAAAATACTATAAAATGTTTTTTAAAGAAAGATATTTGTTTAATTAAAAAATAAACAATAAATAAGTATTTGTTTTAAAACACCTAAATTTATTTTTAAATTTTAACAACAGACTAAAATTAATAAATTTCCGAAGCAAAAGTTTAAAAAGAGATCATTGAATCTAAAATTTCTGGGATTGAATATCCGTTTTCAAATTTAATTACGTAAACTCTTTTGATATTAAGCTGTTTAAAAGCAAAAATAATAAAATTTATTTATTTCATTAGACCAAATTTTAAGTCAAATTTTAGTTCTGAAACAGTTCTAGTTTAATACGAATTCGAATAAAAAAACTTATTGTTCTTATGAATTCACATTTTATTATAATATTGTTCTCAACCCCAACTTTATGTGAAAGAAATTTTTACGTAAGAAATAAATAAATAAATAATAAATTAAAAAGCATATATTTCAAAAATTACCAAAATGCAGGAATATTTAAATACTTAATTTTAAGCAGATTAAAAAAAAATTAAATTGTACTAACAAAACAAATATAATTATGTCAATTATGTATTAATATATACATTAATAAGGATAGTGTGCGTTATTTCCGTTCTTAATATATAAGTTTAGACTCACTTAAATACTCAAATAGTCGCAATTTTGCTGTAATGCAACAGAAAATAAACCTCTCAAACAATGACAGTCGAATTACTTCAATATAATATAAAGTTTTATTATTTTTTAGTTGAAAAATAACTAAAGTATTTTTACAGTTAAGATTACGCAAAAGAAAATATATTATTGATAGTAAAATATTTCAATTCGGAAAAAAAATGGCAGTTTATTTTTAGTTGGGGTATTTTTGGCACGGATATTTTAAACTTGTATAATAGACACACGGGAGCATATTTTTCTAAACTGCTGTTTGTAGAAAATGCAACACCATGAAAGAATCATCAGAATCAAATGAAATTTAATGCAGAAACGACTTGTACTGATACAAATAAATGATGAAATTTTCAAAACAAAAGAAACAAATTAAGCGTCCGAAATCAGTATGTGGTGCAGCCACCACGCGCTGCAATAAGTGCTGCTATACGACGTGGCATGGAGTCAAACAGATGTTGAATATCTGCTTGAGGAAGAGAATTCCATATCGCTTGTATGCGCAACCAAAGTTCGTCTTTGGAAACTGCAGGACGCGGATCACGAGTGAGACGCCGACCAACCATATCCCACACGTGCTCAATAGGCGACATATCCGGCGAATAAGCAGGCCAAGGAAGAAGTTGCATGCGTTGTGCTGAACAGAAGTCTCTAACAGTCCGCGCAACATGTGGGCGTGCATTATCCTGCTGAAAGATAGCTCCAGGGATGCCTTGAAGGAAAGGAACGACTTCGGGCTGTAGCACTTCACGGACGTATCTGTTGCTATTGAGATTACCCTCAATTCGTATCAAATTGGATCGTCCATGATACGAAATCGCACCCCAGACCATAACTCCGGGTGTTCGACCACTATGTCGTTCAATAATACACTCAGGAAGGCAGCGTTGACCGGCATAACGTCTAACACGAACACGGCCATCATGGGTCCACAAATTGAAGCGTGATTCATCTGAAAAGACAACTTGGTGCCAATCAGCTCGCCAGTCTCTGTGCTCAAGAGCCCACTGCCGACGCAGCCGTCGATGATCCGCCGTGAGGGGAATCCTGTATAATGGCACCCTTGCACGCAATCCACGGCGCAGCAGACGACGACGAATTGACGAAGCCGACAATTGTACACCTGTAGCAGTAGACCAATGTGCTGCCAGCTGCCTGGAGGAAGCTGTGCGATCATTCACCGCCATGCGGAGCAGGTGTCGATCATCGCGCTCTGACGTCACCTTCTGTCGTCCAGTGCCTGTTTTTCGAGTTGTTCGGTGCTCGTCGGTCCACTGCTTCCAAACTCGCATCACTGTGGAACTGTTCCGCTGCATACGAGCTGCTATTGCGCGATAGGAAAATCCTCCTTCTCGAAGGCCGATTATCCTCCCTCGTTCAAACTCCGTAAGTTGCTTGAATTTCTTATTCTTCCGTCGTGGAGGCATACTCAGGTCTCACTAAACGTTTGCCACTAACAAATAATCATAGACTATTTTCAACGTCCCGCTACAGCACTTTATTTATACGCTTTCAGCATCAATTCAGAGGGCGCTGCGCGCGCAACGCACGCGCGATGGCTCTGAAACTTTATTAATTTGCATAATATCCTATAATTGACATTTGCTGCGAATTTCATTTGATTCTGATGATTCCTTCATGGTGTTGCATTTTCTACAAACAGCAGTTTATAATTATATGAGAATATTTCCTTAATGACATTGCAAACAAATATAATTAAAGACTCAAGTTAAAAAATAATAACTTCATCTTTTAAATTTAACCAGGATGCCAGTGCAAGAATGGTGACTGCGTTGAAGGAAAAGGATGCGTATGTTGGCCAGAGCACGGAAAATATTCAGACAAGGAATGCAAAAGTAAGACCTTTTTATAAATAAATATTTCAACCCTCGCTGTTTCTTATCTGGAATAAAATTAATCGGTGTGGAGAATTTATAATGCATTAAATTTTTTGACTTTCACTTTATCTTTTTAAAATTGTGATTGTCAAAGTTCCTAGGTATAGAAATTTGTGCATAAATGAATGCAAAAATAAAGAGAGATATTTATATGCTGTTAAAACAATAAGTGGCACTTTTGAATTATTTCAGTGAAATTAATTTTCATTTCATTAATTATTCTTCTATGCCACATTCAATAATCGCACATCCAGTCGTGGGGGAGGAGATATTGTAGGAGAATGCTGTACTTTTGTCGTTTCAATAAGGCTGGGTAAAAAATAATAAATGGCACTAATGATAATAACAACAACTTCTTGATGGACGAATAAATGCTCATCAGCTAACACGTATTAAAGAAGTTTTTCAAACTGATTGATTGGCTGAACTGTATAATGTAAAAATCGCAACTATCATTGCCAATTTAATAAACGGTGGTGGAAAAACTGGTAAGTGAGCACCCAAACTGGCGCATAACGCTTGTGCTCTTATTATACACTATATATTTATATGTTCAGCAGATATAATTACGGCATAACTACCACTACAAAAATTAAACATCAATTCACTAGTATGTAAGACGTGCTAAATTGGTTCTAAAGGTAACCAGAGGTACCTTTTAATAGATGAAGGTTGGCATTGTCTGAAGGTCATCCCCACATTAGTATGATTAAAATGTATTCACTCAAATGATGCTAATTATGAATAAAAAGTAATTGAAATTCACACAAATTCAAGTTAAAATGAATCATGAATGTCAAGTAATACTGAAAATCACTCAAACACGAGTGAAAATAGCTCAAGTTTGAGTGAAATTTTTTCACTCAAACTTGAGTGTTTTCCATCTAACTCTTTCACTTGAGTGATTTTAACTCAAGAAAAGAAGGCCGCTTTTTTCTAGATGAAAGAGTTAAATAACACTCAAGTTGAGTTATTTTCACTTGTTCATTTTAAGTGAGTACAAACAGAAAAACATTCAAAGGACTATTTTAATTGAACAGCGAGCATAAGCTATGGCAGAAATGAGAGCTATTTCGTAACCTGATACTACCTCTAAGACCGATGAAAAATTCTGAAAACAATACCTTGATTTTTGTAAAAGTATTTTACTTTTGTTGACCGTTTTATTTTTCAGTTGCGACATTTTTTTATTGCTTCAACCGCAATGTACTCTTATTTTTCACATAGTTTTTAGTGCTAGTTTGAAATTGGTGTTTCACCTGTTGTATATTGTTATTCTTTGGAACTAGCTTGATCTTAATTTGAATATTAGATACTCAGTTTATCAGCACGCAAAAAAACTGGCATTAAAGTGGTTGCAAATTCCTAATTCATGATGATGACTTATATTCGTTAAGAATCTATAATTTAGGATCTTTAATCAGTTATTTATTTCAATTTCATATTTACTCATCATACATATTACTTTTATTTATATCTATGCACTAATATACTTGAGCTTAATACAATTTGTTATATTTTACTGAGAATATCTGGATTTTCATATTTTAAAAGTTGACAATTAGAATTTAACAAAAAACCCTCTTCTTTCAGCAACATCAATGAACATTATTTTCGAATATTGTTTGATTAAACACTGAACACTATCATGACACACATCATTAGTTTCGGGCATTTCATCATTGGCCTCAGGCGGTTCTTAACCTCGTCTGCTGGGGATGCCACGTAAGAATTGCCCACATCAATATTCAATCCTCAGCTTTAACAGTCATGATCACAACCATCTATGCACTAAATAGTGCATAGATAGATGCATATTAATATACTTGAACTTATACAGTTTGTAATATTTTAATGAGAATATATGAATTTCACATTTTAAAACTTAACAATTAGATTTTTTTATACAATACATATTTTAACTTCATATATACATTATTTTTTTCCTTTCATAATGCAATTGTGGGAAAGGAATTGGCTGCTCATTTGATGTTGGAAGATGGTCAGACGATACATATTGCATTTGTAAGGAAGAGAGTACCGAGGGACTATGCAAAAGTATATGAAATTTGTACAGGAATAAAAATTAAAAATGATAAAATATTTCATAGTAAAACATGTAAAATTAAATCTGGAAATTTTTGTAGAACAAAATTTAAATTTATTATAATTATGAATAATACAATTCCCAACATAAAATTTGTCAGCTTGTCTTCTACTACGGTTTTGTCCTCAACCCCTTGGCGTGAGTCTATGCGGGACCCACGAAAGCTGTAGTGCAACGAAGGAAGAAGATAACTACATCTAAGGCAGAATAAAAGTTCCAGAGAGCAAGATTTATTAAGAGCTTCTTCGAACTAGAAAGAAGCTTTATTTTCATATTTTGTATATAATATTTGAATATCCTTTATATAAAGTTCTAGTTCTTTCTATTTCGATATAAAGAATTTCTTGACAATTTTGTTTTTTTTAAAAAAACTAGCTAATAGACTTAATATTTTGTTCCGGACATCCATTGTGCTTCTTTACCCCCCCCCCTCCATGTGCCTATGGTATTGACCGCATCCCATATAAATTACATGAATAATTTTCTTGAATTGTCGTATAAAATAAAAAAGTAAGCCATTTTTTTTTGAATTTCCATTGAATGAAAATATGTTCCCGGTTTTACTCCACTAGTGTTGTAAGATGATTTGACTTTTTCTAGAAAAAAAAATCTGTTATAAAAAAGTATTGCAACTAAAACTTTCAGGTATGATACATTGTGCACAACTGACTAAAGTATCTTGATTATAGCTGACAGCTTCAAGGTCAAACAGTTTAATTCTAACAGGCCCTCCAGTCTTAGCTGCAAGATCTACCACACTGTTTCCTACACGTATGTTTGCTAATAAATAAATTTAATTCATTTCAAAAAATGGTCACTCTTTGCAGTAATGAAAAGGCACAAAACTTTTTACATTTTTCAGCAATGGGTAGCATGTAAGTGTAGGCAGGAATTCCGTTTCGCTGATGAGAAGCTTTTCACAATCCAACGAGCTCAAAATTCCCAGAAAGATAGAATCTGGTCTTTAGACACTCCGAGTACCTCGGAGATTATTTAACAACACCAAAATCCAAAATCAATCATGTTCAGAAGCGGATTTCAACCTAATTTGAAACCACTTCTTGTTTTTAGTGAATAACGGTGTTAAAATAAATCTAATTCATTTTAGAAATATCTGTACTTCACTGAACCACAAAAGCACTATAAAATGGGCGTTTCAAAATTCTCTGCGCCAGCTCACAAGAGTCAAAAGAATCAGGGGAGGAGCATGGGACATTTTCCGGACATGATATCAACTACAGAATGGCCACCCTACTAGCTAGATTTCTATACTATGGATTCCAGTATATGGTCCATTTAGGAGTCTAGGGGCTGCACTAAACCACACAAAAATTAGGACACTCTAAAGCAATCACTCTCTCTTCTGCAGGGGTCTTGCTGCTCATTACTGTAAATTTCAATAAACGCTTGTATCTTTGCAATGTAGCGAAAATGGCGTTTTTGAAACTATTTAAATTTAATTATTAATAAAAGTTCACCCTTATTATTATTTGCTAAATTTTGTTAATTTATTAATTCTTAATAAAGTCATATTAAGAATTGTTTGCCCGGGTTTTTTTCTGCTTTCTGTACTTGCTATCATGATTATAAGTATACTTTGAAAAATGGCAATCTTAATTGTCATTAATCAATATTCAACTTTAAAAGTATATTTATTAAAAGTAATTATAATAAAATGAATTTAAATTCTTTTACTTAAAAATGCACCTGACTGACCAAAGGTTTGTTACCATACAATTTATTTTTTTTAAGTCTGCAATAACAGGTATCGCAATCATGGCATATTTGAAAAGAATAATGTTTATCGTTCGTGAATATCTCTAATTTCATAAGTTAACTAGAATGTTAATAACAGAATTTTATAGCAGTGTTATAAAAAATGCAATAATTAGGCAAAATTTCAAATTGTGTTGGGATTGTACAGAATAAAGTTTTTTAAGCATAATTCTGTATAAGAAAAAGGATAAATAATGATAGAAGGTTTTTATTTCCTATACTATTTTGTATAAACATGAAATAAGGATTGTGTAAACAGAAATATACTTAAGTAATGCCGCATCGAATTTATATATAGTGGCAACGAGTTCCACTAGGGGAACAGATTCCAACTAAAAACTAAACATAAACATTGTTACATAACAAATGAATATTAAAAAAAACATATTTAGAAAATATTAAATTATAATTTTTAGGTTTTATAAATCGATAAAATATGGGTAAAAAATAAAATGGAACATTAGTTTGGCCTATGTAGTGATTACTTTTATATTTTTCGAATGATTGATTGGAAATTAATTCTATATATTGTTATGGCAATATCTCAAAGAAATATCCTAAATTATATATGACAGTTAACAGTACCGGTGTTTATTTAATTATGCTTGTTTTAACTAGAGCCCCTGAATTAGACAGAATAGGAGCCTTAGTTTTAACTTTTTCGAAAGAAATACGTAATTTTTTTATGATACGACACAACTCACAATCGTGATTTAATATTCTCGTGTACCTAACAGACGGATTTATGAATCACTTAGTGCTTGAAGCTGATCATTTAGATCGAAATCATATGACGAATCTCTTTAACTGCAATTTACAATAGTATATTAATGAAATTTGCAAAAAAATAATAATTGGAAAACTGCTGATAAGATTAAATACCGATTTAAATAACTTCATCGTAAAATAAAGAGTAAAATTAAATTATAATTGAAAAAGACAATTCTCTTAGTCTTATTTTCTTAAGTTAGAAAACAACCAAAATCATAATAATATTAGTACAGACTTTCCTTGAAATTTTACAATACCTTTTTTAGGATTTTTATTAATTTTATGCGGATGACAACAAAAACAATATGGAATTCAATGTGGGAAAACTAGATCCTACAATTTGATTTTCCAGTCAGTAAAAAGGCGCTGACAACAACAGAAAACTGTGGTAGACCATCATGTTTTATGTTATGTAGAGAAATCGTTAATTATGAAAAAAATTGAAAAGTTAAATTTTTTTTTATTGTCTGGACTTGCAGATTTTTGAAAATTTATATTTAAATCTAAAATATTGATTGATGAAAAATGCTTAAAAATGAATTCAAAAAATTTAATAGTTGCATTGCTCTTTGCTGTAAAATGGAATTCTATATATCCGAATTAGCCAATTAATGAAAGATCTAATAATTTATTTGTAAAATTAGTAAACGCCATTGCTATAGAGAAGTTTCCAAAATAAAATCTGGTAACTTGGCATTTATATTTTATTTGATATTTTCTCTTCTGTAAGTTATGTGCTGTAGTTTTAAAATATTCCTGAAATTGTCATCATTGTTTATCAGGCATAAGATTCCTTGCAATTTTTTTCCACAATTGTGCTACAACTTTCAAATCTCGCAGGATTCTATTTTTTAAATCTATATGAGGTAAAACTCTAAAGAGACGAAGCAATTGTATTATTTTCTATAAAATTCTAATTAATTTATAATCTGCTATTTTTATTGATTCAGATAAAATGCAAATAAAATGAAGAGAACTGTGTTAATGTTAAAAGAGCTTTCCTCGTAGCTTTTATTACTTTTTTACAAAACAAAAACTTCTTAAGGACAGAATTTTTTTTAGTCGCTGATTACGAGTGTGATTTTGAAAGGGGTAGATCAAAATCACACTCATAAATCACACGCATCAGATTATTCATATGTTTAATCAAACATATGAATAATCTGATAATTATGTTTGTTTATAAATGCCGAAATATAGATAACTACCTGTCAGTTTAAATTTTCGAAAGTTCCTCAAAGGGAAGGCGTTTCTAATTTTCACAATTAATTATTATAAAAAAAAAATACCTTTTCTACTTATAGGTCTCTATTAAAAAATCTCTTTCATTTATTTTTATTCTCTAAATCTCAAAAGCTTCTTAATTATTAATATGTTAATTAAAATGTTATGTTACAAAATTAGTATAGTAAATATTATTTATTAAAAAATTATTTAAAATAGTATATTATTATAAATGCGTATAAATTAGCAAATAATATATGTTAAGAAATTAGATAAATTATAAATTTTGTTTCGAATAGAAATGTAAAAGTTGAATTGCAAGGAAAACAGAAAGAATAAGGGATATATAGGAATGGAGATATAAAGAATAAATAGAGATTTATTAAATGTTTTATTAACATTGTATAAGATTCAACTTAACGATACGTAAGTTGAGATTTTAACAAATCGAAATTATATAAATTTCAAATACGCGTATATATATATATATATATATATATATATATTCAATACATATATTCAAATATATTTTTATGCCTAATTTTTAAGGAACTTGTATTAGTAAAGTTTGCTTTGTATGTGAGATTAAATTGACTGCATCGTTGAAAAATTTGAAAAAATGAAGAGGTGATTAATTTCTGATACTGGACAAAGTGAGTAACAAAATTTGGAACTATTTCAGTTAAACAAGTAATGACAGCTTTTCAAAACTCCGTCAACTCTCTCCCTTAATTTTGAGGTTGCTATACCAAAATGTGCTGGAAAATGGCATGTTTATCTAGAAAATACGCGTTTTTAGAGTAAAACGCACATTTTCATTTTTTCCGCATTGCGCAGTACGCAAAATAAAGAAAAAAATATGCGAACCAACCAAATAACTTTTGATCTAATGATCGGATCAACACGTTCTAAGATTCAATTTCAATAGTTAAATAGGGTGACTCCCAAAAGGCTAATTAATTAGTGCAGACTATATTTTAAGTTTTCGAGATATGGTGAAATACGCAAACATTGGAATTAACATTAAAGGGTCTAAGCTTTGGACCACTCTCCTAACCAAGCTTTTGGTATCATATTTCCCGGATAGCGGAGTCAAAAATCGGAATAGGTCGAAAACAAGGTATGTTTATACCGAGCAGGAGAAAGTACGTTTTCATGTCTGATTTTGTGACTTAAAATATCATCTGCACTAATTAATTAGCATATTTGAGGTCATCGTCTCAAACCATTAAGATTGAGTTCTAAAATAGGAAGATAAATCAAAAGTTACACAGGGTGGTTCGTTTTTTATTTTGCGCACTGTACATCTAGATATGAACTATAGAGTCTCTACACAATACACCAAAATTAACTATCGCGAATTTGTATTTTATTTTAGAATTAAGTATAATAAAAAAATAAATAAAAAGCAGAAGAATCACAATACTCGTCATTCCAAAAAAACCACGTTACATAAGCATGATTCGATTTATGATTTAAGCTTTATTTGTTCCAAAATATTTTAATTCTAACTGCCATTTGTTCTGCAGAATGCAATTGTGGTAAAAACTTTGAATGCAGTGTTAAGAAAAGCCAATTTTCTAACATAGTGACATGTGATTGTAAAGAAGGATATGAAAAAATTGGGTCTAAATGTGTTGGTAAGTAAGAAATTAATTTTAAAACTTTATCGCTTTTAATAGTTTATGAAACTGAAGATAGGTTAAAATAAATCCTTTTTTTTAAACCTAAAGTGATAATTTTGCTTTTGTTGGAAGAAATAAGCGGAATTCATAAATAGGAACAATAACGTTAACAGCAACTAATTTTGCATTTTGTTGATTATTATGCAACACGGATGAAATATTACTTTTAATACTATATACTTTTCCCTCAATATTCAAAAATATTAGTGTAATCGCTGATTTGAGTGTTCACCTCTACGTTAAAAAAATGTTTACGGTATTTTTGTTGTAGCAGGTTTCTTATATTTCAGAATTTTCTTGCATTTTCAATGCATTTTCTGAAGAACGATAATTTTGAGAAAATTCCTTTACTCAAACACACTTTACAAAAATAAAAATTGAAAAAAAAAAAGAATTATGGAATTTTTGAAATTTTTTATGTAGATTTTGTATAATTCTAGCAATGTTTTGAGCTAAAAACTAAGATCTAAGTGTGACTATATAATTTTTAGCAAACTTAAATAAGAACATTTATAATTTTTAATAAAAAATTAATATAAAATAATATATTTAGTTTTATTTCATTGTTTTTTTTTATTTCTTTATTAATATTTTAGTTCCAAACACAGGTAATCACAGTTTTTATCTAGAAAAAGTTACTTTGAAATTTATGTTTAACAATTCAATGTAACTTTTTTTGCGTAACATAAAAAATTTCATGTTGCCCTTAGTTTGAAAGTTTTTTTTATGAATTTTTAAACTTTACCTTAAATATATAATTTTAAGAAATTCAAGTAACAAATACAAAATTTACTCTTAAATTACCCTTTTTTTTTAAAAAAAAAATCGTAAGTTGACGTAAGATTTAGGAAAAAGAAACTATAATAGGCAAGAATCAACCAAGGGATGGGTGATCAGAGCGAAAAGGAGACGGAGCCTCCTATACTGCTTATATTTAGTGAACGATATATAAACCTCTTTTTTTAAAAGCAAAGTAGATTATCTTAAACAATAAATTTCGAAAATCGATTGCTATGTGATCGTAATATTTTTTTACACACTCCAATGCTTCACGTACGAGAAGATCACATTTTTTTCCAGAACTATTTTATAAAAACATAAAGAAATACTTAAATATTGAAAGTTGTTTAAAAGATTGAGAAATAAGTTGAAAGTTCTTACTTCATTTTAGTTCTTTTTTTTTGGTAAATAAATAATGTGGTAATAGGTAAGCATTGCATTTTTGAACATGAATCAAAGCCCCCCCCCAAAAAAAATTTTTTTTTCTAAAAATCTTACACCCAGCAAAATATAGTTTACTCATTGCTGCTATTTGTTAATAAGATATTTTCACTTTTACTGTGTAAAGTTTGACTTATAATTTAATTTGATGGAATAAGCGTGAGGTCACATCCCTGCTTCATCAAAAAAATGATGAATTCTTGGAGATATATAAAAATATATACAACGTTTATCAGGAAAAAAAAACTGCACCATCTCTGCATTCTTCATAGAGTATTAAGAGTTCAGATTTAAATATTATATCATGAAGGAAATGAGCAAAAACTGGTTAGAAAATCTTTCCACTAATGTTCGTTTTGGGGAATATTTAAATTGACAAGAGTCTTTTATATTTTAAACATTTTGAAATAAATTATAATATGCATTTCCGGCAACATTCAATCCATTACTTTTAATTATATTTCGATAATTTATTACTTTTAGCTCCCCGATTATTTACTATTATATTTTTTTAACTTTTGACATCAAATAAAGAGCGAGCTATTGAAATGAATATTTCGAGGAAAACAAAATCTACAATAAAACTGTGTCACAGCTATACACCGTATACGGTTATCTTCCCTTTGAGTAGTGTCGAATGTCCACCCAGTCTTTTTGAAGCAGTACATTCCCTTGACCACTGCTGCCATGTGCCGTGAGCCTTGGTTGCTCAATGGGATAGAGTATTCACCTCCTAATGTGGAGAAGAGTGTTCGAATCCCAGATGTGGCTGGTCGATGCGAATTCCGCAACCGACCTGCACCAACCACTGTGCTGATGTAAAATATCCTCTTTAATAGATGGATCAGGGTTTAAAGTCTCCTTGCTGTCAGGCTACTTTTGGGAGGTGTTCGTGATTTTCCTCTCCAAGTGACGTATTTGTGGGTTAGTTCCATCAGAAAATCCTCAACGGAAACAAATTTCTTTCAATACTTGATCTAGGAGTTCCCTCGTCTGCTGGATTAGGTTCTTACGAGGCTATGGGGTAGAACATTGGTAGTCGCAAACTCAAGAAAATTGGGTCGGCTATTCAACGGAAATCATGGTCAAATAAAACGCGGTGATACATTTGCACATGCACAGTGACACATTTTCCCCCAGTCCTGCAATATCCAGAAAGAAAATCCACCATCTTGCAGTTCTTTTGCACGACCATGTTCAAAGTCAGGGAGCTGTTGATTATGGATTCTTCGTCTTCTTAAAAGCATTCTTCATTAACAACAACTCACTATGTCAAAATTTAACCAAAATTAACGCTTTCGAAGAACACATATTAAAAGTAACCCTGATGTTCATTGCGATAGAATAGAACTATTTCCTTTGCTCTATTCTATCGCAAAGTATATATAGAATGAAACTTTAAATTCGGAAATCTTCTCCAATGATCAGCAGGCCATAGGTGTAGGAGGTTTTGAATATGAAGATAAACTTAACTTGGTTTTTACCGTAGATCGCATAAAGGCTACCGATTACCCAAAAATACTAGAAACTAATTTATTGCCATTTTTCAGGAAAATTGGTAGCTCGAGCCAAATCTTCTAGCAAGATACTACCTCAATTTACGATAAAATTTTTTCACAGTAGTGGTTTTTCATCGCAGGTTGCTTATTGCTTCTCCTATCTCCTAACTTCAATCCCTAAGAATCGTAGGGGGCTGTTTCCATCTGTAGGGACTGTTTCTATCTCTAGGGGGCAGTTTCTAAGTGGCTGTTTCTATATGTGGCAAAATTGAAAGATACCACCATTGATACCTGGCATAATATTGATGTCACTATCCTCCAGGTATTGATAAAAAGTGAGCAACATTTCATGATTCAAGTCATATTTAAGTGTGGCGAGTATTTTGGCCATATATAGGAGTGGCTTTATATCGATTGGACATCTTTTTGAATTGACACCTTTTACTTATTCGTAAAACATTTACATATGTAAAAAAACACACACTTACTAAAAAAGTGCAAAATTTAATTTATAAAAAGTATTAAAAATGATATCAAGCGTCACATAAACACTGCTATTAAGACTACATATTCAAAAGTGTGACAGCTAGATCCAGTAAAGCTTAAAATTATAAAACAAGGATTCCCGTACTCGCCTGTCTAAATCAGATATCAATAAGAGTTTTAATTTCATTTAACGTATACATTTTTGCCATAAGAAGACATATCTCGCTAAAAGTGGCAGCTAAATAAGGCTGATGACGAGATAGATTTTATACATTTTTAATATTCTGGTCGTCACAGTTAACAAATTGAATTAAAAGAGAGGAAACAAGCAAGATAATTATTTAATTTTTTGGGGGATTATCAATTCTGTTTTTAACTTGCAGCGTTTAATAATTGGTAAGCAATGTAACATAAAACTCTGACAGTAATTTATTAAAAACGTACGGGTAAAAATAATAAGGGGTTTAAAAAAACAACAAATTAAAATTTATTAAAGCTACATTATTCAAGTGGATAATTGTTTAATAGGATAACAAAATAATAGGAAACAATTTGATTTTTTTGAGTCCTAAAACAAATAAATATGGAGCTTAGTATTTTCGAAAGACGTCAGAAAGAAGGGTTGTTCGTCGATTGTGATAAAAGTTCTTTTTACTTTAAATAAAGCACTCTAAGCTAGTTGAGGCTTGATACCTATTTTAATCAGACAAAATTTGAAACATTTTTTCTATTTAAAAAAGTAGTTTTTAAATGTTTTTTATGTCTGTAAGTTTTTTTTACCTACTTAAGTTTCGATAAATAAAATAGTGTTAATATAGCCATTAATTTATTCACATTATTTAAAAAAGGAATATTAAATTAAATTAGCATTAGGCACTAGTGAAACTTTGAGCATGATAGCTTGTTAGAAGGGGATCGAAATTTCGATTGGTATTAAATTCTGCCAGACGTTGATATAGCTAAAAAAATTCTATCAAGAGCTGTTTAACAAAATGATACTTGATACTTGTATTGTTAATTGATACTTTTAACACTTGTAACTCCATTTAAAATTTAAACACATTAGATAGTCAGAAAGTGGTCAAAATATTTAGTAACGATGAATTTCAGATAAAATCATAGAGACAAATTCTGCTTGTGTTGGTCAGAAAAAGATTAAAACTTACATTGTTCTCAGACAAAAAGCTGTATTTGAAATTGAGAGTACCTAAGTTATTCGGAAAGTGATCAAAGATTTAGGGTAAAAAATATATTTGGTGATAAAAATCTTTCTGTAGCAATGATGCCAATGAAACTTTTACTGCCACTAGGCATAGTGTTACAGAAAGAAATTTAAACCCACTGGTTAGTTGGAAAATGGTCTAAATTTTGATTAAAATTTTTTTCTCATGACAGATCCAAATGTGATTTTATAAAAACTGTAATAAAAGTAAAAGAAACGTTTTTAATAATTTTGGAAACTTAATGATGGAAATTGTTTTTTACTTAAATAGCATTATTTCAATTGGCATTTTCATGTGCAAAAGTAATTCACATTAATTTCAAAATCGATTACTTTGTATATGAAGTTTTAAAGGAATAAAAATACTTAATAAAAATAAGAACAGTATATGAAAGAGTAGTTTTTAATATTCTTATCTAAGTGAATTATGGTCATTAAAATATATTTTAGTATAGTTGTAAAAAATAATAAAACAAAACATAAAATTGTGACACAGTTATGATCTCTGTAAGAAAATCTTGTAATAAAAAAATAGCAATTTAGTGAAAAATCGAGCTAAATCTAATCAGTGCTAACAAAAATCTTCTAACAAAAAAATCTCTTTCTGTGCTATTCCTTGGAGAGAATCGCTTAGAATATAAAACTTTCACCTTTATTTTGGAAAAAAAATTCTCGATTTTAACTTTTTTTCTCTGTCCTTCAAATTTCATATAATATTATTTAATTTTCATGTTTTATGTACAAAACATTGGTGTCAATTAGAAAAATTTCGCATTCAAGGGCACGATAAAAAAAACCTATCTAAAAAATTTTAAATGTATCTCATTTTCTAATTATTTAATTAAATTTTTTCTCTCCATACTTAAGGATACTATTGTTTTCGTTCCCTTTTCATCGCTACAATAAAGCAAAAAGGTTTTTGGATTATCAATACTGCGCAATTTCAGTAATTAAAATTATTTAGTTAGTATTATTATTATGTAGTTAGTATTATTTAGTTATTATTATTATTATTATTATTATGTAGTTAGTTTTATTTAATTAGTATTATTATTATTATTTAGTTAGTATTTTTGCTATCTATTCATTTATTTTCATTTTTTGAAAATTACTAGCCTGAAGATAGAACCCTGCTCAGATGCCCACTTTCTCTACTCTATATTGCCATGCATACTAAAAGTTAAAATTGCTAGTTCCATGGTGTACTATTTAAAATAGGAAAGAAATACATTCAATTTATTTCTAAGAAGAATATTTATGCAGAAAACATACCATTTCTGTAGAACTGCTGTTAAATAATTTCAAATACAAGCTCTTATTATTTTTACCGAACAAATATCTTGTTTAACAATAGTAAAAGTTAATGATTGTTAAAGATGTGGGTGCTATCTGATCAACTTTTTCCATTGTGATTTTTATTAATTATTATTACTTTTTTGAGCTTCTCATTTTTTTAAATATAATAAAATCAAAACATAAGAAGACGATCATGGCTAAAAAAAAAATCACATTGAGCAAAAATGGGGTTGCTGGAGATAAAGTGAAAAATACGCGCTATTGTTAATTGACGAAGTTGCAATGCATGATGAATGAGTGCTAAAATATGCCTGATTTAGAAAGGAGGGTACAGCGCATGTTAGACAATGGCTACATTAATAGTCAATTCAAATTCCAATGGATGAATTTTTTGCATTTAATCAATAAAAAAAGATGGAGCATTAAGACCCTGAGGAAAATATAGAGAACTGAATGTTCAGACAGATTGATTATTCACATTTCACATTTCAAAACCATTACTTATTACCAAGTATAAATTGCCTGATAAAAGAAACACAAAACAACTATCATAACTCCATTTAGTGATGATTTTTTTATTCTGAGAAATACTCCATCCACCATTCAGCATTTCAAAGCAAAATTTTTAGGGCATTTGATTTTTTATTTCAATACTTGAAAGATATCTTAATATTTTCATCATCGAAAGAGGAACGCAAAGAGTCAGCAATATTCACACACATTCAATACTAATTTTATTTCAAAATAAAAACTTATTACGAATTACGAAATTATTTTTTTTATAAATATATCCGTATAATATTTAGGGGTAGCTTTGATTATCCTTATGAGTCCTAAGAGGGTATATGTGAATACTCACTTAAGACACGAATATCATTGTATACATTAGCAACAATAAAACTGTTATGTTTTGAATAGCACAACGCATGTTAGCAATATATTTCTTTGTTAATGAAATGAAATCAAATTTAAAATTGAATAGATTATTAGATGTTCGACAAATTGTGAAACTATTAAATTGGGAAATGTTTAAAAGTTCAGAGGCATAAATTGCTCGTTTCTCCCACTTTTCAAATTTCTGAACTCTAGCTCAAATGCTACTGGAGTTATAGGAAAAAGACACACAAGTAGGCCTCTATATTTCATTAATATATATTTATTTTGTCAGAAAATAAATCAGTAATGGTGTTATTGAATTTTGAAAAATAGTTTTAGACATACACTACCGGTCAAAAGTTTGCGAAAATTTTGAAATCTCCAAAAAAAAGTTCTAAATTCAAATGTTCATAGAACTGCGAAAAATCATTCAAATGGCATGAAAATTTGATATGTTCTAA
>NC_092212.1:37950722-37953472 GCF_043381705.1 Parasteatoda tepidariorum | reverse complement strand
ATGGTTGGAGCACCATCTGTTGCACAAGCACTTACATTTGTGAGGGGAATTTCTTTTACCTCAAAATAATCTTTGACCAATTTAAAAATCGACGATCCTTTTGTATCTGTGTTCAAAGTTCTTGTAAACAACATTTCTTCGTCAATCTCCTTACTCTCATTTATGAATCTCACGTAAGCTAAAACAGCTTTGGATCTATCACAGTTGATTCATCAATCTGCAACGCAAATTCACCTTCTTTCAGAAATTTGATGAGTTTTGATTCAACGTCGGCGGCCATCTCATCAATACGCCTGGAAACAGTATTATTGCTCAGAGGAACAGAGTGACTTATCAGATTTCCGCCTGCGATACTAAAACGTATGACGAAAACGATTCTGCACTTGAATTTTTTTAAATTTTTAACTATCCCAATTCTTCGTCTGCACCAGAACCATAGGTTTCATATATATTTTCAATTTCAATCTCAAATAGTTTTTATTATTAATATTATTAGCAATTTTCATCTTTTGAGTACTCGTCACCCCTGATCGCCACCCTAAGGATTATCGCCCCCTTGAGAAGCTCTATCGCCCCCTTTGGGGCGATCGCCCCCAGGTTGGGAACCACTGCCCTACACAAACATCAATAACATACGAACTCAAAGATATTTAAAATAACAAAATAAAATTGTAATACGTGGTCAGTGCATATTAAAACTATACCCAAGTCCACGTTCAATTAACTCACCACAATAGTGGTGGATAAACTGAAAACTTGTAATAACATGACATTTATAAACAGCTTTGATTTCGTTAATATTCTTACTACCTATTGCCTCTTGAACTTTTATTATCAGCAATTTCTAATTTCGTTCCATTTTCCTCTGCACAAATTAAGATTTGTATTGATAAATTTCTAGCTCTTTTAAAATTTTGTCAATACAACGACTACATTAGTAATGACTGTTTCGTACTCCTACAAATTATTATTATTTCCAATTTTAGTTCAACTATGCCTAACCTATTTCAAATTTCCTATGAGAAACAATAACGAGATAAATCGCAACTTTTTATGTTATGATATGCATTGACTGGATATATTAATGATATACTAATGACTAGATAATGATATACTATGACTAGATATATTAGCGATATTCATTAATTTTTCCGAATTAAAAAATTAACATCATTCAATTTATCCTAATTGCTTAAATCTTGTTAAAAGTAATGAGAATGATATTGCATTAAACTTTTTAGATTTACATGTAGTTTTGGGCCTTGAACCCACTATCTCCGTATATGATAAACTTAACCCTTTCCTTCTCGCTCCCGTGAAAATGACGGGGTGAGATTTCGCCAGCTATTTCTCGCTCCCGTGATATTGACGAGCTGGAGTGTTCTGTAGTAACGCGCCTGTAAGAATAAAACTAATTCATTTCTTTTGCCCGGAAAACATTTTATTTCTCATTATACACACCTGATGGCAGTACCAGGATATTTTTAAGGTAATTGTAGATAGTTAGTTTATTTTATACCAGTTGCAGCACTAATCAAATACGTAATACAAATACAAAAGCCAAAGAAATAGGCACTTTTATGACCGTTTTCTTGAAAATTAACCTATCGTTAAGGGCTTAAAGACGTCAAATTTGAGGTACTTAGTCTACAAAACTATTTCAATTGCATTAGTGTCAGGGTGCCAAGAGGTATTATCACATTTTGAATTATCAGATTTAAAAGAAATTTTTACAACAATACCAAATTTACACTGGAAATGGAAATTTGAAAGCTAAACTTTTTTCAATACTTTACCAATTAATTTTGTCAATGACCTTTTGACTGAATTTAATATTTAAGCTTAAATTTACCCTTTGTGATTCACACTGTCCATAATTGCCTAAACCGTAACCGTAACAAATATTTATTTATGACGCACTATCTTCAATCCAATATTTTAAAAGGATAGGTGTATAGGAACGTAGATTTGGATATAGTTTGGTTATGCACTGACTGCGGATTAAACTTTAATAACTGAAAAGTATTTAAGTTATTTTTATTATCTTTGAGGTCTTATGTTGTAGATGTTTGTGTAGCATACAGCCAATAGCTAGAGCTTTTGCTGTTCATAGCTTTGCTGTAACAAAACCCGACACTTATGAAAGTGAGAAACAGGATCTGCCTAATTTGAACAGATTTTTTAGCTACTGATTTGCCCGGATTGGATTTGCACATGGTAAGAATATAATTAACAAATAAGTTCTTAGTAAATTTATTATTAATATCACACAATTAACTCAAAGATATAATGTAGAACTTAATTACTTTAGTTGTTTTCTGTCCATTTTTTAAATTAAATTTTGAAAGAGTTTGTCGATTTGTTTTTTGGATATAAGCATTACATATTCTTTGTTATTTTTTATAAATTAACCACAAATTTCTTTGTTAATTTAAATGTTTACCATGAGCAAATTTAATTCAGGCAAATCCATGGGTAGAAATCTGTACTAAATGGACAAATCATGTTTCTCTCTTTCTTTTCTTAAATCTGTAATGTGGTAATTTTACAGATAGTAACTGTAATGTGGCAAAAATATTTTAAATCATTCAGGAAAGATTCCGGTACGAGTAAGTTCATTTGAGTTCGCTATTGGCCTTATAGATTTCGGCTCGTGTTTTGTTCTGTATCTTCTTTACATTTCTTTTTTTTTTTACTTGATATATTTTTTACATATTGTATTCTATTTTAGTTTCAATTTTTTAATGCTT
>NC_092212.1:37927077-37950643 GCF_043381705.1 Parasteatoda tepidariorum | reverse complement strand
TATTATTATTATTATTACTTCATTTATATATATATATATATATATATATATTAAGGAACGATCAAAAATTGTTACGCATCTATTTGGACAAATGATACAATAGAAATTAATAAAATTATGTTTGTCTGCGCTAATAGCGTTAACTGCAAATGAATCTAATTAGCAATTAGTCTTGAATTTTTGAAATCCAGATTTTTCAATTATTATTTTTTAAAAAAGGCATTTCTGAATTTGATGTTACAAGTCTTAATTGTGTAGCTTAATTATTGTGTGGCAAAATGTACTAAGGGACATTCAGAAGCACGAGTTTTTAGGAATAAAACATGCACTTTTCTGCTGTATGAATCATATATAATTTTCTTTCTTTGCAGTTCAGATTTAACAAATGGGATTAAATAATAAATAAGATAAGACATTTTGTTTGATTGAGTTTTTATGAGAAAAAATGGGTACCATCTATTAATTATTTTCTTACTTAAAATTAATAAGCTTACTTTAAACATGACAATTTGATTATAATTCAGATTGTCATGTTTATAGTAAGTCAGTAAAAAATATCTTTCTTGCTAGAAATAAACGGCTTGCCATCCTGCAACACTAGATTGCTGCTGGGCGTTCTTTTGCTATCACAATGAGATTCCATGGCTTGGGGGATTATGTATATGAATTATTGCTTCAAGAACACTTTTAAAGCAATGTGTGTAGATCATAAACTGCAACTGTTCGTAAACTGAAGCATACGATTAAAGATGAAATAACTGATGTTCCCAGAGACAAGTTATACCTAACATTCTTGAATTCTTATGACCAGCTATTAAATGGTGGAAGCCAACAGAAAGTACATGTTTCTGATGTTACTTAAAAAAAAAAACAGTTTGCAACATTTTTGAAAGTCCAGATAACGTGTTTGAAAAAATATTCTAGATAATTTTGCATTGTTACAATTTAATTATCTTTGTAATTTTTGTATATGAATACATTAATAATCAAGTGTGTATGATCGTTTTTGCTCTCAGATATATGTACTCAAAACCCTACAATCTGTAGAAATGGTGGAACTTGTAAAACAACACCGTCTGGAGGATATAAATGCAATTGTCCGCCAAATATCTCAGATCTGAAATGCCAAAAAGGTAAGAATGATTATCAAAGCTTAAGTTTCTAATAAATTAAGTTAGCACCAAAAATCTAATAAAGAATGAGTAAATATAGCTAAATCTATTACACGCTTAAATTCATTTTAAATAAAAATCCCCTTCTTATTGATTTCATTAATATAATACTGAGCCCACAAGGAAATAAAGTCAAAGACCGCAAAAATACTTATTTAAATTATGTTTTGAAGAAATATCAAAGTGTTCTCTTTCTCCAAAACATTTGGCTGGTATAATTTATCGAAAACAAATTACCTTTCTTTTAAAGAAAATAGCAAAATATACTCCAAACAACCTTTTAAAATATATGTTCATAAATTAATGTTAATTGATCTGCATACACACAAACATTGGCATAAGACTCGCTATAGCAAACTCAATTTTAACCTTAAACCTAACATCATTTAGATTTTAAAATTTAATTGTTTTTTAAAAAAATCTACATGACAAAAAATTCAATATATTTTCTTTATAGAAATGTATGTTAGACATTATAGTACAGTGTGAAAAATAGAAAAGCGAACACTTTAGTAACTTTTCATCTAATGATTAGATTTTCACGTACCAAGTTGCATGATTAGATTGACTAACTTCAAACATAATAAAATGCTCACGTTATTTTAATTTACGAAATCAGACGGAAATCATACTTGCCTTAAAAAAAGTACTTATTTTTAGATTTGTTTTATAGGCCGATGCAATTTGGGAAAAGATGTAATCTTCAAAATATAGTTTCATATGTTTACTCAGAATAGTGGTCGAATGTTTTAACCCTTATTGTTAATTTTACTTTTTGCGTATTTTGCCATATCTCGAGAACTTTTTAAGCTAATCAGAAATATGAAAGCAAGAAAAATTAATTTTACTTCTTATTAAACATTAATTTCGCTTTTAAAGCACTTCACCCCATTTCAGGAAATAAAACTAATAAAATAACTGTTTCAATCAATTGTAAAACTGGTTTATCAAAAGAAAATTCAGAGCAAAATTTTTTTTTTTATAATTTCACATTGTTTATTTGATTAATGGTCAAAGGAATTGTAAATTATAAGAACACAAACACTTACTTCATTTTAAGCTCTTACTTCGAAGCACTTACTTTATTTAAATGCCAAAGCCCAAAATTTGAATGGAATCTGTTTCTTGAGAAATGTAAATTTTGAAAATATAACAAATCAAAGAAATGTTACTCAGTATGAAAGAGGATCAAAACTTTTGAACTCTCTCCAGCCTAAACTTATGGAATCATATATTATGGGACCAATTTCTTGATTGTGACTTCTCACCATTTTTGTGGGTCTTAAATCTAAATCCCTGAAAACAAAGATACGTTTATTCAAACAACGTAAGTTGTTCGATTTCGTAATTCAAAATATCATTTGAGGAAATAGTTTAGCATATTTAAGGCAAAAATTCAAATATTAAATCAGAAGCTTTGAAGGTACAACACTTCTTAGAAAATGAGGGTAAATCCTTATGCTGTTTGGGTCTTCAAACTATTTGAGACTTATATCATATCTATAAAAGATTCATATACGAGAAAGCTCTAAAGGTTATTGTACAAAATACTAGCTGAGAAAAGAGATACGATATAAAATCAAAAAATATATGTAAACCTATAAAGTAAACTGAGCTTGATGATGATTCAGCATTTTATCTTATCAAATCTTTAAAAACTCATTAAATATTTAACAATTTGAGCACTTTTTTAGAGTATTTCTTATTTATATTATATATCAATATTAAATGTAAACACCACCGAGCAAAAAAAAATCAGGTGACTTTGAGTACAAATTTGAGATTGCATATAAGTTAAAACCTCATCAATTATTATTATTATTATGAAAGTTACATAATTCTAAAAAAGGTATGGAACTCAGATTTTGTTAATAATGAGTCACTTTGTAACAATTATAAGAACCTGTCAATAATCATGTAAAAAGTATAGCAAATATAGCAATGTTTTAATATTTTTTTAATGTTTTATCAATATTTTAATGTTTTATCAATAGTATAGCAATATTTTTTTATAATTTCCAATTTATATTATCCTAACAATAATCAAGCACATTAAATTGGTTAAAATATGACATAGTTGCTACCTCTTCCGTTTTCTAGATAATAATTCTATTTTCATATTTAATTTGGTAATATAATTCATGCCTAAATATTTCATTTTCAGTTTTAAAAATCTAATTTAAAATGATTTTGAGTTTCAATCTACATGAGTATATAAGACATAGACATATAAAAAGCTTGATATTATGCGAGAATTTTGTTTGGAGCTGATAAAATTTTTAAAAAATGAACTGCTTCTGATGTTCACTATATTTTTAATTTAACTATTATTAATAAAAACGTTTCTTAAAATGCAGACAGTAGCAAAAACAAATTTATGTCTAAAAATGTATTCACTATTTCTTAATGAAGTTTATGTTAAAATGTAATATTTTTATATATTTTTCTGTAACAATAGGATGTGAAGACTTAAAAGGAAATGAAGAATGCCAAAAAAGAGGAGAGCATTGGACTTGTTATAACAATAAACAAGACGAATCTAAATACACGTGCAACTGTCAGACTGGATATAAAATAAAGGACACCAAATGCATCGGTAAAAAATATACATAAGAACTATTTTTAATGCTTGAAATAAAAGAAATGTTAAACGAGAAACATTTTAAATTATTTACAGATTTTTAAACATACCACTGTAATACATTCAAAGATAGTGCTAATAAATCACAATGCTTTAGTTATAGAAACAGACCACGAAATAAAATATTCAAATAAATTCAGAGTAGGGATAAAAATGCCTGCTAGTCATTTGGTGTTTAATTAGTGTTGTTTACACTTAATTATTAAAAAAAAAGAAAATAAATGAAGAACTGTAAATAACGTTTGTGAAAAAAATCCCATGTTGTATTCGTCTAGCAGCGTGCTATTATTGTAGTCAATATACAAGGCGAATATAAAATAATTTTGCTGACATATGACCTTACAGAGTGCATACGTTTAAGTGAATGGAACTAAATTCGGTACATAAGCATTGTAGTCTATGCATTTAAGAATGTTGTTAAATTCGATTGCGTGTCTCTTATGTCTGTAGTAACAAAATTTCAAAACATTCCAATTGCAACACCTAATTGGTTTGATCGAAACGTAATCCTTACAGCAAGATATCTAAAATAGAGTTGGAACGATATTTTTAGCAGAAAGGATCGCAGCAGGAGCCGCCAATTTTACGTGTTTACCAATACGAAGAGAGTGTGATAAAAACCGTGTAGTGAATGGAGACTGATGCACGTTAAATCTGTCGAGTCTCAAAGTCCTCCATGTTCACAGAACAAATCAATACATCTGGGGGTACTGGTCCAGGAGTTTCCCTGTCTTTTGGATTGGTACAAAATTACTACGGTACTTAGGGTGCGGAGTTGAGCATTAGTAGTTATAAACTCAAAATTGGGTCGGCAGTTCAACAGCGGATATAAAAAAATATCTTATCTTTGCACATACTACTAAAATTAATGAAAACTTTCACTTTCGCTTCATGTTCACATGTTTGTTTTGTTCGAAGCTTTTGTAACAAGTTTGACACATTTTTTCACAGCAAGGAAAAGACAGAGAAACTTTGTTACATATTTTTTTAATAGACATGGCTCTAGACTTACTGAATGGTGAGTGAAATTGGAATTTACGAAACACAAATATTTCGAAAACGATGTATTCGCAATTGTTTATTTTCTTAAATTAATCAGCTCTATTACGAAAGTTAGGTTTCGTAGATTTTTAAAAAAAAAATTAGACTTATTCATTGAAAAAGTAGAAGCATAATTACTTTCTCCATGAGCCATATTAAAATAAATGTTACTACTAGAGTGATTGCTAATATGGATACACAATATATATAAATGTGTATATATAAATGACTGTATGCCTATATATGTGTTCTGTATATACTCCTAAGCCATCAATCCGAAAACGATGAACTTTGGCATACAGATAGTTCGAAACACGAAAAAGGTCACTGTCGACATTAGAACATTCTACGAGAAACTGTTTAAGTGGAATAAGCGAAACACGAAAATGGAATTTTCTAATTGTTCAAGAGTTAGAAATTGTCTTACATTTAACTAAGGGCAATTTAGTTTTACAAATATTATAAATATATCATTACTGATATTTGACAACCTAGAGCTCTATTTGATAAAAAAAAGTTTATTTGACTTACTTTAATCTTTTAGGCACTACGTCAGATAAATTCAATGAGCATTATTAACGTGGTATTTGTGTATTACGCCACCAAATTAATATTTCTAAAGTTATCGGAAATCACATGTTTATTTTGTTTAGAGAGTTCTTTTAAAATGTGCCTCCGTAGAAGTAAATAATTTAAAATCATCTATATATTATTATGCATAAATCAAATATAATTATGTATCAAAATATAATTAAGTATTCAAAGGCAAAATTAGGGGGAAATGGTATCTTTCGTTTATTAGAAACGTAAAAAATCGCAAAAATATTATTGACGTCAATGATTTTAAACTAATTTTAGATGATACATATACATTACTGTTAAAGTAATAAATCCGGCTATCATTAACACTAACCGGTCAATATTAAGAATAACCTCTTCTTTTGGTCAATGTGGGAAATATCGCAAATTATTCTCTTTAACTGGTTATTATTACAGATAACTAATGATGCATACCCTCCAACTTATGAGGATTCTGAAAATAATTCTTTCTAGTGGTAGCTAACCAAAGTAGAAATTTTTTAAGCAAATGAATCTGTCATAAAACTTTTATCCGAACTTAAGAATCTAGCCATATGGCCTGCACTTTTATAAGTAATAGTGAACAAATTACGCTAAAATTAATTTTTTTAAAATATTAAGACATTAATTTTGCTACCACCTGAAAAGAAGATTTCTGAAACTACGGAAATTCCGTAGCAATTGGAGGGTATCAAACATCATTGATGTCTGATCAATGTGATTAAACGGTTAACATAGCATAGGGACATGGATGTGCCTCTTTGTATTTTTCTTAAGGTTAAAGTGTGAACATACCCTACTGTTAAATATACCCTATTGATGTCACTACTTTATTTTATTTTCACTCATTCATAAATGCCCCAAAAATATCACTCACCTGGTTCTTCCACTAAACTCTTTAATTGCATTGGTATATGCTTTCCGGTTTTGTGTTTCTTGTTCATTGTTGATTGATTGATTTTTTGAGACTGGCAACATGACTTTCAACATAATTACAACGAACCCGCAAACTTTGGAGGTGTTGAAAAGACACGTGTATATGTGTGAACTCAAAAAACTGTCAGTTGTCTTGAAATAAGTTTTTGAAAAGCGTTCAAAAAAATAAGCGTCTTTGACATGGAGAGATAGAGTGCTCCTAGATTTCGCTTTAGATTCGGACAAAATGCAGAGAAAACTTTTACAAAGCAAAAACTGGAAAACAGATACAGTTTTTTTTCTGTCACGAGCCAAGATCTTAAGGTCGATTAAGGAATTCTATGAGAGAAGAAAAGAGGATGGAAGATTGGTCATGCTGTGGTAAGCCTTCACTTTCTAGAACAGAATAAAATTTCGATATAATCTCCGGATATTGCATGTTCTTTTCTCTCCTGACTGCAAAATTATCAGAAAACTATTGAATTTTAATCACATTAGCGTTCATCAGAATTTAGATAATTAATCTGAACTAAAAAGAAAGTAAATCATGTGATACCAAATGCCTAAAGAATTTCATCCCGAGTCACAACAATATTCTTTGTCCGGAACTATGTAAGAACGTGGAATTTAGAGCAGGATACACAGGTTTATGGCTTCTAATTTGATTTGATTTGTTCATTTACGTCGCACTAGAGTTGCACAATGGGTTATTGGCGACGGTCTGGGAAACATCCCTGAGGATGATCCGAAAACATGCCATCACAATTTTGATCCTCAACAGAGGGTATGGCACCCCCGCTTCGGTAGCCCGACGACCTGCACGCGAAATCGAGCACTTTACGGAAGAACAGTTTAACGAAGAGCAATACCGCACACACTCGGTCCCTACGCAGACTGATCCAAGGGGTCACCCACCCACACACTGACCGCAGGCAGTGATGCTTGACTTCGGTGATCTGCTGGGAACCGTGTCTTAACGATCAGTCCACTGCGGGACTTATGGCTCCAAAACTCACACTACTATTTAAGTATGTATGATCAATTTCTTTAGGGATGATTGAGAGTTCATCGCAAGCACGTCAATTTGAAACAGTGGGGAAAAATAATTAAAAATGCTTTTACTGATCTGAAAAATAATATTTCAGTATTCGAGTTCCAAAATTTTATAAAGATTGGAATAGAGGGAGAAAGGAGAATTCTTTAACTTTTCTAATTAATGCCAATCAGGGTACAAAATTAAGAACAATAAATGTGCTGATAAATATATATGTCTCAAATTAATTAACGTCTGATTTCAAAAAGAGTAGTGATATATTTTGGAAATTCATGACCAATTTTTAAAGTGCTTAAAAAGTAAATTTGTTTTAAATTCCTTATATTATATACAGTTCATTTGTTTTTCAGCTATAACTGGTTGTGAGGACAAAAGAGGGAACAAAATATGTCAAGAAAAAGGAGAATTCTTTACTTGCATTAATGACGAAAAAGATGCTACTCAATTCAGATGCGAATGCCAACCTGGATACAAAATTGAGAACAGGAAATGCGTCGGTAAAAATGTTTAGCTCTTCAATTTCTATTTCTTTGGAATTTAAAACAATTAGTGATTTTTATGAAACTCGAAATGAGCCCTTTGAAAGCATAGAACTTACTTTTTTTCCTGTTTATATATTTTAGTTGCTGAAGCTAAATACGATTACCCGTACGAATTAGAAAGATTTTAACTCTCAATAAATGAGTAATCGTGCATTTTTGTGCTTTGGGGATAAATAAGAAAATCTTGTATGAATTTTATTTCTTAAGTAATCTTAATGCTTACAGAATAAAGATTAAAATGCTAAATAAATTTTTCTTAATATAAAGTATCAATTTTTTAGTTATTTCCTTAAAGATTTACTTATTATTAGATAGTTTCGTCTTAGAGAATAGACGCCATAATCAAGCGTTTAGAATTTTTATAAAAATTATGTACCACATAAGAGAACCGTAGGAGAAAGAAAGCCTTCCTATTGTATGAAAGATAATTATCTAATAAAATTTACAATAAAAATATCAATTTATCACTAAGCATGCATTTAAATATTTTCATTTGACATTTTTAAACTTTCGAAATTTAAGCAATGAGGTTCATAAAGAGGTATATTTTTGTATTCCGATGATAAGTATTAAAAACGTATTTGGAGGCAATGCTTCCGGGTGCGTGAAAATTGTAATTTTTTTTCTAAAACTGAATACTATATAAGTATCATTTTAATGAATATAAAATAAGTATCATTTTAATGAATACAAAATTTGAGCGAATTTGGTCGAATATAGTAACTAAGGAATAAAGTTTTAAGGATACGACTTTTTAAAATTCGATTCATAATTTGCATCATTGCTTAAAGATTATTTAAGGTAAATTTTAAAATTGATAAAGCTTAAAATTCTTAAAATTCATAATATAGCATGTGTTAATTAAATACGCACGTTTATTATATACAATTTGTTTATTTATTAATGCGTGTAAATTGAATAAAATTCAGTCACTTTGTTACTCTTCTAATAAATAAATAAACTAAGAATAAGCAATTGTCCGAAAATAATACAGCAGTGAACGAAAATACTTTAATTAAATGTTTTTATTATTTTTCTAACTTCAAAAGACATTTTAAAAATTTACCAAACCTAGGAGTGTATACTTTATTTGCTTAGAAATATTACTTTTTTTTCTTTTCTTTCGAGTTGTTATGTGAAGACTATTTAATGGTTGTTAGACAATATTTCGCTTTTATAAGTTTTTGGTATTCATTCCAATATATTCTATAAACTAAAACACGCAACAGTTTCTGAAACTTTAAATCAATTAGCATGTTAATTGTGTAGTAAAAAATTATTTCATGTGGTAATTCTGTTTTATCTATTTCAGGTGTATGTGCCAAAATATGCCAAAATGGTGCAAAATGTACTAAAATGGGAAAATATGAATTCTGTAAATGCTTACCTGGAACTTTTAGTGATGATTGTGGAATAATACCCGATTGTATTGATGAAGTTGTAAAATGTAATGAAAAATCTGATTCAGTTTGTGGTTATAACGTACGATTAGAAGAAGCTGAATGTATCTGTAATAATTCTAGTTTAGCATACGACGGGAATACAGAAATTTGTAGGGGTAAGTTAAAGACTAATAAAACTGAAGAACACATTTTTGGTTGCATTTATGCAAGTAATTGATCCTTCCTAATTCCAGAACGGGGATTTCAAATATGAAATGAGTTTTGTTTCTAAAGCTAAACAATTTTATTTTTAATGACATCGTTTATAATAGAGAGTCACGTAAACGTTGCGACAAACTTTTAAGGAGTTAGGGCACATCATTGGATTTAAAATTACAGAGGAAATACCCGAAAATGTCTTCGTGTGCGGCTAGTAGCGCTTCCTTATTATGATCTGTTCAAAACACACGAAAAAACAGTTCATAATAGGGAAGAGCCACCTAGCGGCGTATGACGACATTTACGGGTATCTACTTCTATGCAATTTTAATTGTGATGATGTGCTCTCCTAGAAGTTTGACGCTACAATTATGCGATCCCTTGTTATATATAAAAATTTTAAGTTTGAACATTTTGACAAAAGAAAGGTTGAAAATTTTATAAAAAAAAATTAATTTGGAGAGAAATATCTGAAATTAGAGTTACGAAAGTATCTAAGACGTGTTAAAAAATTTCATGAAACGAAAACAAACAAAAATTTGTTCCCTAGAGTAATGTTTCTCAACAAATTTATTAATTTCCTACACAATATATAAGGAAATTTTTGATTGATTTGCAATATTGCATTGTTTTGAGTAAGGAAAGAAAACTGATAATGAGAAAAAAACTGGGTGTTCCATAATTATTACTCTTGATATTACCTTTCAGAGCCATGTCAAGATTAATGTTAAAAACATGTACACATTAAGGTTGGCAAATTAACCCTAAATCAAGAGGAAAATACTTTCAAAATCTGGAGAGTTTCTATTGTGAAAGAAAGAACGGAATGAATTAAAATCTATTTTATTACCGGAGAAAAAAGAGAGGCGTTAAAAAGCGATTATTACAAAGATCTCCAAATTTTTTCCGGCAATAAAACTGGTTTTGATAACTTTAATACCATCTTTTGCTCTAGTAAATAATATCGCTCATTTGGTGAAACAATGACGTAACTTGATTTTGCAGTTACGTCTTTGTCTCACCAAATGAGCGATATCTTTGCGGAAACATTTTTTTTTCACGGTTAAAATGTTAATTTATGAATGCTTCATTGACATCGTTTTTAACAGTGATTTTAAAGTACAGATTAAGTGAGATAATAACGGGAAAATCTTGCATTTTTATTTAGTTCAAAATAGCATGACTTGTTTCATTCGTAATAAAACGAATATTTTTTTTAAGCAATACAATCTAAAAATTTCGCATAAAAGGATCTCAGAAATCTGAAAAAATGAAAATATAGCTTATTTATGAATATTCTTTTACATTGGTGTTTACATTAATAAAAATGTGTACAAAAAATCGGTAAAAGTAGAACAGATTTAAATTTCGACACAATACTACTTTTTGCATGAAAAGCAATATTTTCATTGGATGCGATTTTCAGATTCTCACAATATACAATATCGGCAACTTTTATTTCATATTATCACTGTCGTTGAACAGCGGGCACAGTTTTGAGTTCACGACTACCATTGTTCACCTCCGAACCCTTATTTTGAAACCAACCCATAAGACAAGGGAACTACTGTATCAAGCTTTGGAAGAAATTTGTCTTCGATGAGAACATGTTCAATAGAACTAACCCTAATCTCCGTTAAACAGAGAGGAAATCCACGGAAATCCCGTGGTTAGCCCGGTGGCAAGTGGACTCTAACCCATGATCCGTCTATCAATGGGTATATTTTTTGTCAGCATTTTGGTGGGTGCGAGCTGGGTGCGGAATGCATACCCATCAGCCATTGCTGGAATTTGAAACCATTCACCTAATTGGAAGGCTCTATCCCTTGACCCAGAACGGCTCAGTATTGGGAAATTGAATAATATATTTTGAATATTTTTGTGAAAAAAGCTGTTGAAAATTAGGATTCCATATTCTTTTTATTGTTATCTGTACTTCGCTAAACCCCGGAGCAATTAAAGTAAATAAAGAAAAGATATTTTATCAGAAATTCTAAATTCCGAAATTTTTCGAACTATAAATTAAGCTAATTTTTTATTATTATTTTTTAACTATCAAATTTCAGTTTTTGAAAAAAATCCGCAGATTTTTAAAATTTTTTATTTTACTTTCAGTTACATGTAATGAAACAGAACCATGCAAAAATGGAGGTACTTGCAAAACTGTGGGAAACTATCACTTTTGTGACTGTATAGAAGGTACTTTAGGAGACAAATGCGAAAGTGTGAATTCTTGTGTTGAAGAAACATTAATATGCAATACAGAAAGCGGTGCTGTCTGTGGATTTAACGTATTAGATAAAAGACCAGAGTGTTTGTGTAGCAATGGATTAAAATATGATTCCAATATCAATTCATGCAGAGGTATACTTTTGATTTTCATTTGCTTTTCTTATAAACCTCAGCAACAGTTAAAATATTTACATAATTTTATCAATAAAAAATATGTCTGTCTTTTACAGGAGAATATCTTTTCCTTTCATCTAAGCATTGCAAGAGCTAGTATTTAGATCATTTATACATCTTATATTAGATATATTGCCCTTATTTTAGATATATTACTGTCATACTCCTTCTATTAAATATATTTTCCTTATATTAAGTTTCGATACTAGACCCAACGAGCACTTAGATACGCGCTCGTATCTAAGTACGTGCTCTTTAAAATTTTTGGAGCTCCTGTGGTCGGTCGCTGAACAGTACCAAGGGTACAGGGATCTGTGGAAAATTCCTTCCCCTTCTATTCTATGTCTAAATTGAGAAAGTGGCCTCATAGATTATAGTTATCTTAGACAAATTATTTTTATATTGCATAAATTAAACTGGGGAATTTTTTTTTCTGTTGTTATATATATTTTGTTGTTATTTATATTATTATTATTGATTTAGATTTTCGTGACATTGATTTCAAATTTGTAATCGGATTCCTTCTGCAATCTACAGTTTTTATGGAATTTAAAAATACATTCCCATAAAGAGGATTTTTTAAAATTAAGTGTCATCACTTTTGCTCTAGGTAGTGAGTAGTAGGTAGAAGGCGATAATACATTTAAGTTAATGATAAGAAATGATATGCTAATTAATTAGTATATATAACTAATTAATTAGTATATATATTAATTAGTATATACAGACGATATTTTAAGTTACGAAATACTACACAAAAAAGTACTTTCTCTGAATAAACATATCAACAAATTTCAACGAATCAGAAAGCTTTTTTTCAACAAATTCGATTTCAAACACCCAAAATATAGAGGATTGCCGCAATGTGGGGAATATGATCCCGTTTGTTTGGTCAGGAGAGCTATACAAAGTTTGGATCCCATAATTTTAATTTTACTTCTCACGTATTTTGCCATATCACTAGAAATTTTTAAGCGAATTGAAAAAAAAATTGCATATATTAATAAAATTCCTTTATCCAAAGATAATTCGATGTGAAGAATAAATTTTAGTAAATATTTATTATTTTTTAAAATAATAGTCGAAAAATGGGAAAAATTTTATATAGGCATGAAATTTTTACATGACTTTAAATTATCTAATTTTACATGGCAAAATACAAAATTTGAGCAAAGTCAGTTGAATAGTTCCTAAAAAAATCGAATCTTAAAGAAGTCGTATATTTAAAACTCAAATTCTCATGAAACTATTCAATTCAAGTCGCTTAAATAGTTCTCGAGATATGGCTAAATGCGCAAATGGTAAAATTAACATTAAGGGTTCCAAACGTTAGATCGCTCTCCTGTTTAAACTATGGGAACCATGTATCACCGGCTACCCCCTTAATTTTGGGGTTAGAAATCCGAATCCGTTGAAAAGTTATTCTGGGTGGTTTATGATGCACTGTATGTAAATAAACCTATTAGTTCTTTATAAACTTTTTCTTTCTGGCAAAAAAGAAATATCATTCTGAAAATTATTTTTAGCTTCTTGAATAAAACTAACATCAAAACCACCATAATAACCACCCTTAGTCCATGTTTATAGACTTGAAGACAAAACGGAATATAAAAGCGTACACACATGTAAGAGCACTTACCATATTTTTTTAAAGGTTAAAATACTACTAAAATTTGACTAAACGGAGAAAAATATTGAAACCTGTTTTATAACTAATAGGAACTTGAAGGTGTACTGAATAACACTTGCTGTATTTAAACAAGTAATTGATCTTACCTCATTCGAGTGTGGGGATTTCAAAGGTGAAGTTAGTTTTCTGAAGAAAGTCAAAAAGTTATTTCAAAGTGTTATTTTTAGTTCAGTTTATTTTTTTCTTCTAAACGCACAAGTTTATGAAGAACGTATAGGTCTATATACATACATACGCAATTGCGTGTTCTTTTGAAAATAATTTTAAAAAAAATAATAAATAAATAAAGATCAAATTGCATCATAAAGTGAAATATCACCTTTTTCCCACCACTCTTTGCGTATTGGAACTAAGGGAATTTAAAAAAATCTTAGTTAGGAATATATTATTCAATAGCATAAAAACTGCATATTATAAAGAAAAACCGATCACAGATTTGAAATTAATCTGACATTCGTTTAAAAGTTTCATGTAACTGAAAAAAAAAACAATCATTGTAATCATCTTTCAATATATTTTTATTACTTCCAACCCCCATTATGTATAATTTTTAGTTTTCATTTTCAACAAGTTTACTGAAATTATATACTTAATGTAGTTTTAGAGAAACACCGTGTTTGAGAAAGAAAGGATTTTTCCTCCTTTTTTTAAAAAGTGTTTACTAAAAACTATTATGAACTTCATTTTATATAGTGCTGTTTTTATTTATAATTTGAACTTTTCCTTTCTCATATTTTTTGTAAAGTTGAACAACCGACCCAATTATCTGTTTACGACTACCAATGTTCTACTCTATAGCTTTGTAAGCTTGAACTAAATCCAGAAGACAAGGGAACTCATTGATCAAGTATTGGGTGAAACTTGTCTTTGTGGAGCACTTTTTCATGAAACTATCCCGCATTTGTAATATATTGATAGAAAAACCACGGATGCCTTTCCCGGTTAGCCTTGACGGAAAGGGGACTCTAATCTATGATCCGTCTACCACTGGTGATATTTTACGTCAGCACTGTGGTAGGTTCACGCCTGATGCGGAATTCGTATTGACCAGCCAGAGTTGTGATTCGTACCCGTTTCACCTTATTGGAAAGCGTACACTCTATCCCTTGAACCACCGCCACTCCCCATCTTATATTTAATGATTCATAAACTAATTTTAATTTATATTTTTTAAAATTACTTTTTTTTATTTTTAAGAAAAGTTTTGTTTGTGTCCACATAAGCCACACGAGATAAATTAGAGTATAATTTGCTTTTTTCTTTCTTCAGAAACGTGCAAAACAGATGACGATTGCGAAAATGGAGCTGTTTGCAAACACATTGGTAATTACCACTTCTGCGAATGCCGTATTGGAACATATGGGCATCGATGTGAGAATGTAATTGACTGTGACAATAAAAACTTGATTTGCAAAGAAGGTAGTGGAGCTATATGCGACTACAACTTGAATCTGAATACCACTGAATGCATTTGTGGCAATGACTTGAAATACGATTCTGAAACAGAAGAGTGCAGAGGTAAATATAAATAGTTCTTCTTGAATAGTAACTCCACAGTTCTCCGTGATAAGATTGTCATAGTATCTTTTAGATGAGGTCATGATTCTTTATAGCTAAATTTTTATTATTTTACTCTTATTTGATCATTACATTAAAAATTTCGTCAACTTTACGACTAGTTAGAGCCTTTAATTCGTTGCTGGTATTTTTGCCTGTTTTGCCTTTTCTGATAATTAAATCTCACATTTGACTAAGTATAAGACGCGGTTCTCTGTGGATAGATGAAATTAAGCATGATGTGCTGTGATTAGAGAGCGGGTGGATGACCACTTTGATCACTCTACGAAAGCACCATAGGAGTGCGGTGCTTTGTCAAACTGTTCTTTTGTAAGGTGCTCAATTTTGCGCGCGTCTCGTCGAACTACCAATGAGGAGTAGTATTTCGCAGAGGATAAAAATTATGATGGCAGGATATCCAATCATCCTTGGGAATTTCCCCCCGACCAGAACCAATAAACAAAACTCGTATGAGCGAGAAGGACACAAATAAATTCTATGACACAAATAAATTTAGTAGTCCGACGTAACGAACATACGCTGCCCAACTAGAGGAAATAAGAAAGATGTTAAAATGTTAGGGCTACTAAATTGTGCAGTGGAAATTAATACAAAATATGTCACAACTTTCGGACTACAAAAGTATTGGATTTTTCATTTATGGTTATCCGTGTGCTGGCCTTTTTTTCTTCTAAGAGGTGTTGCATTAATAACCCATTTTGCTACTTTTGCTTGAAGTAAATAAAACGGTACTACAACTGACATCTGAAAGTATAATTAATTAGCTTTTTGTCACAATATTAAAATTAGTGTTAATTTATTAGTTGTTACTTCGCAAATGCGTCTTTGTTCTGGATGACTATTGAATTTCAAATTTTTTCCTGGCTATGTCAAATAGAATTAAGAATACTAGCTCCAGTCGGAATTCATTTTTAATCGAAATGTGTGCTATTTTCCTATGAGGGAGTGTGGTCAAATTTATCTGGACCTCTAAGCTATAATTAATGGATGGTTATACAACTTTCAGTCATTAATTGACTTTTTCAATCAGAGTATATTGCGAACAGAATTTATCATAAGTTGAATTTTTTTTCCAAGTTAATGTTCAAATTTCATCTCAGCTTTATTCCTATTCTAGTGTAAATTAAATTAGTTTCCTTCATCGTGTAAACTAAATTTATCTTCAATTGAAATGCTTATAACTTGCCAACCAAAGCATAAAAAATATATTGTATATAAAAATATATTATGTATAAAAATGTATTATATATAAAAATACGTAATATATAAAAATATATTATTAATATAAAAAAAATATACCATATATATATTTTTTTCAAGTTGAAGGCTTAAAGCAGAAAATCACTTTTATTTTTGTAACTTCTAAAACGAAAACGCAAGACGCATCATTTTCGTAGTTAACTTTATCACAACCGAAAATCAACTCGTATCTTTAAAAGAGTAACGTTTTTAACGTTTTTCGTTTTTAGTCTAACAAAAATAAATAAGAAAAGAATTTTCGCTTTTTTAGTTTATTTCATAAACGTATTTAAAATTTCTATTTCATTTTATGATTTCGAATGATATTTAAGATAAGCGATTACGTTTTCGTCGAATATTAATAAAAGTCAGCATTTTCGTCTTTTTGCAGGGACGTGAAACTTGTTTTTAATAACTTTTCAGACTTACACCTATAAAACAAAAGGGAACTAAAAGAAAATTCTGTCATAACTAAAATCGGTAAAATAAATTAAACATTGCTCTTTTAAAAAAAGTTTAATATGGGCTACTTCGTTATAGAATGAACTTAATTCGCCTATCTTTACAAAAATTAATAAGAGATTGTGGTATAAATCAGAAAAAGGGCTTTCAATGGTAGTACAAAAATGTCAAACGGCCCTTCTATTTAGATCTGCAGAAATAACTGGTGGTTATAATATAGTTTGTCTAAAGTAAGAGCTCCCCTTGCCTTCAGTCTGGACCCGTGGCGTTTACAATGGTAACGAGGTATAACTATTTTCAGTAGGGGTGTGGGGTCACTGTTTAGGACAGGTTTTGGCTCCAGTGGGCGAGAGAAAGATAATCTTTTTCTCCGGTCTATTGTGTTAACTCTAGATTGAAGAGAAGCTACCCTTCCTGAAATGTGCTATTCTTGTTGCCATTACAACAGACTGGCTCAGATTTTGTGGAGGGGAGAGTTCTTACTGTGGACAAACCATACGTAATTTACGTTGCACTAGAACTGTGCAATGGGGTACAATGGGGTAGATAGTTTGGAAAACATCACTGAAGATGATCAGGCTCTTACATTTTTGTTCTTCTGCGGAGGGGATCATTTCTGTTCTTTGATATCCTGACGACCAATGTGCGAGAACTAATACCGTTCACCCTCGTTCCTTTTCCAGACTAATCAAAATTAGTCTCTGACTGACATCAGCCAGTGATGCTTGATTTCAATGATCATCTGGAAACCGTGTCTACTATGGGACACGGGTAGACAAAAATGTTACTAAGGATAAAAGATTTGTGTGCCAACAGTTTCATAAGTTGAACTTTCCAAAACTTTTATAGCAGGATAAAAGGTTTTCCTTATAGTTTAGAGTTTAAACAGCATTTTATCCATAATTTTGTCCACCATTTTCACATGAACCATTTGAAGTGTATTCTGCAGTCGTTTTTTTATTTTATAACCAGCGTCGAACCGACGACCCAATTTTGAGTTTACAACTATCAATGTTTATCTCCATAGCCATTTTGAACCAAAGCCAGAAGAAAAGGAAGCTCATGGATGGAGCATTGGGACATTCTAGCCTATATGAAGGACTTTCTGGATGTAACTAATCCGAGTTTGTCTTACATGGGATGGAAAACCACTGAAACCACCCTCGGTTATCCCGATGGCAATGGATTCTAGATCATGATCGTCAACGACTAAGGATATTTTAAGTCAGCGTTTTAGTCGGTGCGATTCGGAAGCAGAATTCGTATTGACCAGCTACTGCTAGGATTCGAATCTGAGTTACCTCATTGGGATGAATACTGTATACCCTGCGTCACCGTGGCTCTCTGTGGTTATTAAGCAATGAAAGTAAAAGCCATGCATGATAAATCTAACGTTTATTTTAAAAATGAAAAATAACAATTGTCATTTAAGTACATATGAACACACTGTCAGTTCTAATAAAAGCAGCTAAATTAATTCTAACAAAGTCAGTTAAATTAAAAGCAGGTGGAACAACAGTACCATTTGTCATTCATTCAAAAACCCTAATTGGCATTCATGTCACAAATTCATTAAAAACAACAACTTCTCTTATAAAACAAAACTAACATGCATAAATTCTAAAAATTTTTTACTCAAAAATTAGAACAGATTTTTGCACGACTTAATTAAAAAAATTTGCGTAACTTTATTTTTAGAAACATGTAGTACTAAATCTGATTGTAAAAATGGTGCTGTTTGCAAATCCATTGGTAATTACAACTTCTGTGAATGCCTTGAGGGGACATATGGGGACAAATGTGAAAAAGTGAATGATTGTGAAAATTACAAAGTGAAGTGCAAACTCGATGGTCTTGCATCATGCGGCTACAATCCTGAACTGAAAATTGCTGAATGTATATGCGATAATGACCTGAAATACGACACTGAAAATGATGTATGCAGAGGTACTTATTGTCAATATTTCTTCTGATTTGTTATACGATATTTAATATCTTTTAACTTAAGTTATAACACTATTTAAAATTATGTCACGTGCAGATATACAAATAAATTGTTCCAGTTTGATTTTATTTCTAATTCATACATTAATGATTTAATACTTGTCCTCGTAGTATTGAGAGTAATGCTGTATAAAATGAACCAGTTACTATATTAATTCAAAAGCAATTTACAGATAGTCTAGAAAAGTAGACTGACCTGTTTTTTTAAGCTACCGATTTTTTTAAAAGTATTAAAAAATTGATACAAAGCATAACATCAATTTTCGATATTCCTCTAAACTTCATTTTACCTTATTGTTTATATGCTTGTTTTTTAATATTTAATAATATTTTGACTCATGTTATTTTTAAATTGATGCTTTGTATATTTTTTGTGTGTTACTTACACTTTTTAATGCATTATTGTGAATGCACGGTATACCAATTAATTTATACTATAAGCTGTTCAAAAAATTTTGCATTTTAAGCTTACTGAGGCCATTGAAGAACTAAAGAACAGTAAAACGGAACAAATTAGTATTTGCATTAAAACATATCTGCATATACGTTTTACCTGTTGTTGTTTCTAATGACACTTGGACAAGCCAAGCTCCACAGCCAGGGGCCCCCACCAGGGGGGGGGAATTTTTACACTAAATAAAACGAATAGTTTGGGGGGGGGAATTTAGAATTTGCCCGAGAATGCGCCCAAGAGCTTGGGGGGGATGAGGGCCACTGTCCACAGCCATTGGCCGTTTGCAAATTAAGTCAGGAAGTTATGCCTTTTGTTTGTCTAAAGAGCACAGCAAGGGTGAAAGTATAATGTAAGATATTGTATCATATTTAATAAATAAGATGAAGTATATTAACTCCGAATCACTCGGATAGATGGCAGCACCACTTATTCTCATATTCACTTCCTCAATTTAGGAATAGATCTGAAGGTGAAGAGATTTTTCTAAAAATCCCTGTACCCATGGTAATGCACAGTGACTGACCACAGGACTTTCGATACCACAGATTTTAGGAGCACGTATATTGTGTGTCGAGAATCAAGAGGAGTCAAGAATCGAACTCTAGCTCCTCCAGACCGTAGTCCGATTCTTCAAACCTAGTTGGCGAAGCTTCAAACACTAGGATACCGTGGTCTTGTTTCCATGGTTCTGTTATGTCATTTACTAGGACACCCCATTCTCTATTGCATGCATTCGAACACCCGAAACTCTTTTGTCATTTCAGTCTATCTTTGCAGGAATGGTGGAACTCCTTATGAATGAAATTTCAATTTATAAATCCTGTGAAACTTTTGATAGACATTTATTTTGGTACTATTTCGTTAAGGGGTTGTAAAAACTCAATCACACCGTAAAAGTAATTTATTACTAAATTAGATATTTGCCTATACATATTACCATACGATACCAGTAGCACCAATTATCGCAATTAATTAATTATTATTATTGCTAATAATTTCTAGGTGATTTTTAAACCCTCTACAGTAAAAAAAAGAGTAGTAGCAAAATAGGTAAAAATCTGGTAGGATATTGGGTTGAAATACAAATTTCATTTGAATCAACTTTTCTGTTTCGATCTCGTTGGTGTAACGCATCTTTCTCTCTTGTGCTAATTATTGACCATCAATAAAACTGAAATATAGCTCTAAATTCTTATGCTACTTGTGAAAATAATAAAACATTTGAAACAAAAATATGGAACAATTTGTTTGTATAAGCTTTTTATTGTTAAACTATTTTTTTGACGAATTTATACAGTTTGTTCTAGTTTTTCATCACCGACGAAAGGAAAAAGATAAATTTTATGGTTTTGTAACAGTAAAAAAACGGTTCATTTAGTACCAATCAGTATTATTGCTCTATATACATCTTTAAATAGCTAAATAAATGCTTCCACATAAAATAAAGAATAAAAATGTTTTAATTTCATTCGAAATGCAAAAAATGATAAAAAAAAATGCCTAGTGACGAAATAATTTTCTGAGCAAGGCGTCAATTAGTAAGGCTGTTAAAAAAGTAATAAGATGTTCATTCTTCAATAATGTGTTTACACTATCAATGCTTTTTTTCTGATATTGCTTTTAAATTATTTATCAAAGAGACATGTCGTTTGTTCATAAATAATCCTCCATAAAGCATCAAGCATAATTTTTTTTCTATGATTATAAGGTATTAGAAAGCAAAAATATACATCCATAGATTTATGAAACAGAAATTCAGTATTTTTTTAAATGGATAAATGGCCCAAGTTAGAGGCTAAACTATATGGTTTGATTATTATTATTCAATTTATTGTCGTAATATTGTAGTTGTTAATGACTGCCAGTTGTATTATACTATTGTAGTTTGAAATAAAACACATTCTAATTGCTGGTTGTTAGGCAATAATAGCTAATTGATCATTGATAAGAGTTTTCAGTATGTATATAAGTAAACTGATCTTAGTCTAGACATCTCTATAAAGAGAGAGATATTTTAATTACTTAACCTTTTGACTCAGATGGGACACTGGTGTCCCTTTTATATATATTTTTCTTCTAACGCTCTAATTACAAGGAAAAATATATCTTAGTATTTTTTAATTATAAAAAATTTCTTATAGTTACTTAAAAAAACTGTTAGATCGTTGGAATTATATTTGTATTTAAAAAAATCCCATAAAGTGGCTTGAACATTTTTTCATTCATATTCAAAAATTTATAAATTATAATTTTTTTAAATTAAGACATTTCCATGAAAAATAATTATTCTCTTAGATCGACAGCAAATAAGTGCAAATTTGTAAAATCATTTTTTAAAATTTAGCCCTGTTTTAAATATTTTACCTTCAACACTGAAAGACACCAGTTTTTATGCTGTATTTTATGTCCATAATCATTAAAATGCCAAATAAAATATTTTTGACTTATTTTGACCTAAATTGATACAAAATAGTGAAAGAAATATAAAAATATATCTAAAAAAGATTTGTTCTCAAGGGTATAAGGTATTAAAAAGTATTAATTCTTATATTCATCCTGCACATTGCTCCTCCATTCTCCCATTTAAGATCTGTCTCATCTGAATCTTAAAAAAGAACAATATTGAGATGCAAAAAAAAAAAAATGCATAATGCGCAAAGCAAATACGTGATCTTTCTTTTCTTTGGGAATCGTAATCTATTCAAAATTATAAAAATTTTTTGAATCTTTAAAGTAAAACTGTGTTTAGAAAATGTATGTTAGCACTTTTGTTAAATAAGTAAAAATTCTTGGAAACATAAAACAACTGTTTAATTGACTTATTTAGATAAAATTATTAACATTTAAAAAGCACCATTTTTGCTTATTTAATTTTTTAAGAAAATGAAATTGAAATTTTACTTTTCAGGCACATGTAGTACGGAAACTGATTGTCAAAATGCAGCTATTTGCAAATTGATTGGTAGTTACAACTTCTGCAATTGCCTTGATGGAACATATGGGCACCAATGTGAAAATGTGACTGATTGTGATGATAAAAAAGTGACGTGCAGACCCAGAAGCGGAGCAATGTGTGGGTACAATGCAGCACTTAAAGTCGCTGAATGTATCTGCGATGACGACATGAAATACGACTTTGAAACTGAATCGTGCAGAGGTAACTATAATCAGCCTTTCCTGACATAGTATGTAGTTAGACACCCGGAATAACTTGTCTAAATAACCAATCATTAAGTGGCAATAATCAGAATATGAAGCATTAAGTGGCAAATTTAAAACATCGAAGTTTCAACCTCAAGTTTACTAATTAACTAGTTCTATTTTTTTTAAAACTAAGTTTAGAAATTAAATAGAAAAGGGAACTTCCGGAAAAAAGCTGCATTCCGGAAAAACATGTTATCATTTTGTGCGCGTGTGTATAGTGCCATAACAATTTTATCAAAAATAATCTCAATATTTTATATTCATAAATAATTGTAACTTTTTCTAAGGATATATTCAAATGCCCGTTTTTTTTAAACTTTTTATAGAAACGTGCAATACAGGAGATTATTGTAAGAATGGAGCTCTCTGCAGGAGCATCGGTAATTACTACTTCTGCCAGTGCCGTAACGGAACATATGGGAACAACTGTGAACTTGTGACTGATTGTGATAATAACTATGTGACGTGTAAAGATGGAAGTAGAGCAACATGCGGCTACAACTTAAATCTGAATGTTACTGAATGTATATGTGATAATGACCTGAAATACGACTCTGAAACAGAAACATGCAAAGGTAATTGAAATCTTTACCTTTAGTTCGTGCAAACATTGCGTCACGCATTCAAAATCTTACAGAAAAGCAAAATTCTACGATTTTTTTTATACGATACAAATTTTTGGCTCTCACAATATGCAATTCACACTATTTGAAGCCTATAGTTCTAATATTTAAGTAAAGAAAGCTGTTGAATTTTCTCTCACTTCAATATGTGCTCATTTAGCCCATCTGAAGGAGATTTTTAAGCAATACAAAAAAAAAAAAAAAGAGTGCGTGAAGTCCCTCCGCGCGGAAGAAGTTAAACTTCGCAACCTGCGACGTTAATTGTAGAAGAATCAGCAGTCGTAGAAGGATCACTAGTTCGACTCATTTTCCTGCTCCGCTCGCTTCCGTGCTCTGTAATCACGGGCAGCAGAGCATATTA
>NC_092212.1:37915973-37924201 GCF_043381705.1 Parasteatoda tepidariorum | reverse complement strand
GTATTTCTCGGGTAATGCTAACAGCCATGCATTTTAATTTATTGTATGTAAAACATCCTTATTTTGTTCTAAAATGTTATGTACTTTATCACAAATGTTAATTAATATAGAAATTGATTTCAATAATGCTGATCACCAAAAAATATTTTATTTGGCGATAAAACAAATTTTTGTGTTCTTGAAAATGAAAGACTTTTTGAGGGTTATTATCTCATAAGGAAAAGTTAGGTTTTAAAGTTTATATTTTTATATAATAAATTTTTTTTCTAAACCTTTTAGAATTTCTAGCATTAACTAATTTATTATACACATTCAGTTGAATATAGGTGAGTAACTGCAATATTTGATAATTTATTCTGCTAATATGTTTTTCATTTAGCTAATGTTTTGATTTTTTCACCATGTACAATCTAAATAGCTAATATACTTTTTCTGAAGAAGATAANAACATTGGTAGAATTCTTCTACATAAGTACAATACTATGTCTTTGATGATAAAATACTATGTCTTTGATGATAATATATTATGTCTTTGTGCTAGAACATTGTGTTCATTGGCGAGCGAGCGCAGCGAGCCATGGTTCACGGCGTGAACCACATAGGATTGCGTAGCAATTCTCGGGGGTTGGCGAGCGTTAGCGAGCAGGGGGCGGAGCCTCCTAGTATAAGTATATAATATGAAAAGTTTTAAATTTAGTAATTTTTTTTTCTCTGAAATTTGATAAAAATATGCCTATTTTTATTTTCAGATGCATGCAATGAAACTGAACCATGCAAAAACGGAGGTACTTGCAAAACTGTTGGAAACTATGGTTTTTGTGATTGCTTAAGCGGAACTTTTGGAGACAAATGTGAACATGTGACTTCCTGTGTTGACGAAACATTAGTATGCAATAATGAAAGCGGTGCTTTTTGTGGATTTAACGTAATAAATAAGCAAACAGAATGCCAGTGTAGTAATGGATTAAAATATGATTCAAGTGTACAGCAATGCAGAGGTAAAGAATTTTTTTCTGATGTTCCTTCGTCTCAATTTATTTTCTCATTTATATGTAAAAATTGTTAATAATGTCCATAACTGATTAATCTACGAGAAATTGCTTTTCTCACAATTTTATTGTAGCTAATGTTGCAAAAGTAGTAAAAGGCCTGGGATAGCCTTTTTAATAGGGCTTTGAGCCCATGTCGAAGAGGCCGTTAGTTCAGTCCCCACCTTCCGAAGACTCCCCGTGTAGCAAATGGTGACTGGTGCAAGCTCAATCTGTCGGGTCATAAAGTCCTCCATGTCCCCATAATATGTTATGCCTCTGGGGATACTGAATTGGAGATTGATCATTATCTGGTTCTGGTCAAAATTACGATATGGGGATGAATGAATGAACGTATGAATGGGTACGCCCTATAAACGGGTTGTGACCAGTATGAGGCAGAAGTCGTATTCTTCGCCATACATGGCGACCCAGAAAAACAAGAAACGCTATCTCTGCCTTAGTTTTGCTTGGTTCAACTCAGTAGGTTTGCTGATACTGTCAAGTAGCAGTATAAACAACAACAAAAGTAGTACAGTTAATAGTACGGGTTGTCTGCCTGAAAAATTTGTCTCCCTGAATGAATGATCAGATCATTACTTTCTAGGATTCACTCCTAGTGTTTCGAGGTGGAGACATCAAATATAATAATTAATTGGTTCAGACAATATTTTAAGTCATGAAATCAGACACAAAACAGACTTTCTCTGAATAAACATACATTTTTGTAGATGGATTCAAATTTCAGATCACCAAAATATTGGAAAGAGCCACAATCCAGTGGATTGCAGCAATAGAGAGCACAGAGCCAGTAGATTGCAGCAATTAATTAGCATGTTTATGGTTATTCCTTCCAACCATTAAAATTGTGATTTGGAAACTGCCAAAATTTAAAAAAAAATTCAAATGTTTAATAACAGAATTATTTATACTTGGCAAACTAGTCACCCTTTTTTTTCTCCACATAGTTCAGGGTAAATTTTTCCATTCGAAATCTTCTACGTCATCAATGTGTTGACAAATAAATAGATGATATTAAATCCCAACTATTCTAGTTATGTCATTGTCAGTCTAGTTATGTCATTTTGCCGCTTTATTGCTTTACTGGGGGACTTAAACAATTTAAAAATGTCAATTTATTGATGAAGAAAATTAATAATATTTAGATCACTTTCAAAATTCATGTTTGTGCTTGCTTCAATCCCGTAAAAGAAGTTCATTAACAAGAAAAACGTTTGAACTTATTATATCCAATTATTATAATGCAATTTCCATTCTGTAAATAATTTTATCCATTAAAATTAAGAAAATTTATGTTAGAAGGCTTTTAGAATTTTTACTAATGATAGATTTTAATACGTTCTGATTTAAACAACTTTATCGTTTGTTTTACCAATTTTCAGAAACGTGCAAGACAGGATATGATTGTGAAAATGGAGCAGGCTGCATAAAAATTGGTAATTACCAATTTTGCGAGTGTCTCCCTGGAACATATGGAAACAAATGTGAAATAGTAATTGATTGTGAAAATAAAAATTTGACGTGCAGAGAAGGAAGTGGTGCAATATGCGGGTACAACTTTCATCTGGATACAGCTGAATGTATATGCGATAATGACCTGAAATACGACTCTTCTACTGGAGAATGTAGAGGTAAGTACAATCTTTATTTTCAAGTGATATATAATGTTACTTATATGAGGTTGTGATATTTTTTTTGCATTTTTTATTTATTATATTGCATGTCATTTCCAATATATATTATTTCTTCTTTTTCAAGAAGTTCATCGATCTGTCGAGTTGTTTATTTGATTCCACTCGAAATTTGAATCTCTTTCAATTTCATGATAGTGTTTAAACTTTAACTGGGACTGTATTAGAATTCAAATTTCAATCATTTTCTGATAATTGCCGGCATATTCTTCAATAAATTTCGAACATTTCCCAATTGATTGACTACACTCTATAAAAAAGAAATTCAGAAATCTGATCAAAAATCGGGTCGAAATACTCCAAAATATTACTCGAATATGAAACAAATATTGGTCAAAACGGAAACATAATTTTATCATTTTGGAACAAAAATGCATAATATCAAAAATAAGCGGAGGGAGAATCGTGTGAGATATATCTTCCGTAAGAATTCAAACTAAGGAGCTCTGGGTTCTCAGAAAGTTGCCCAAAACCACCATTGTTGTACAACCAAGTCCAGGGAGAGTAAGGAAGCTTTGTATAGTGACCGCCGTTATAACACATCATGACATGCAATCACTTTAAGATATAACAAAATAAGCAAAAAGAGAAATTAAAATTACCGATCTCCTGACTAAGTTATTGGAACTTAAAACTTTATAGTTTTCTCTTGCTTTCTCAGAACTGACTTTTTTTTCTACATTTTAAATTATCTATGAAGATGGAAAAAATTGACATGAAAAGTTTCCCTTTCGGTATATAGCTCTCTTTTAAATGTCTGACCATTAAAAGAGGACATTTTTAGATTAAATGGAGCTTACAAATATTATTTACTAATTTCCGGGTAAAAAATATTCCCCTAGATAATTTACATCTGGTAATAAGTGATACAAGGTACAATTATTCGGCTTTTTTTTATGGGAATTTACAATAAAGATATTATTGAAGAAAAAAAAAACTGATAGAATATGCTTCAAGAAAGCTCATATACTGCATTTCGGTTAATTTTTATCGCAACCGAGTATTTTTCGGTGAAACACTCCCCTTCTCAAATTGGTTAAAAAAATGTCAGCTTTTTATCTTATGGTATCCGACTTGGTGAAAATCAGCGATTTTGACGAAAATAAGTTATTTAAATATTAATAAATAGTTTTTTTATTAATATTTAAATTGAAGTTTATTGGTCCATATAAAATTTTTCCTTTCAAAATTTTTATCTCTGATTTTTGGAAATGATGTTTTTTTGTATGCTGACAGACGAAACCGAAACTAAAATGTTTTTGTTTTACTTTGAGTATTTAAACCCTCATTTATATGAATAAATTATATTTCTAAGGCACATTTAGGAAAGATGATTAATTATATTTTTAGTGCATTTTCAGAAATTTATTTTCCAGTTATAAATTTTTTTGTGGTCAAAAGTGTCTTACATTTCAGAATTTTCTTGCATTTTCTGAAGAGCGTTAATTTTGAGAAAAAATTCTTTACGCTAACACTCATTATAAGAAAAGTTTACGGCTGAATTCCCTGAAATTTCAGATGCAGATTTTGTATAATATTAGAGAAAGTCTTGAATTGCAAACTGAAGTCGAAGTTTTAATTGTAACTTATATCAAGCTTTGACTAAGAATATTTAAAATGTTTCTTTAAAAATTCGATATTAAACAATGTATTTAGTTTTAGTTCATTGTTCTCTACATATATTTTTAAATATTTTAGTGTAAAACGCAGGAAATGACATTATTAATCTAGAAATTTTTCTGTTGAAATTTATGTATTACAATTTGTTGTAGAGCTGTTAGCATGACATAAAAATTTTTTAGTTTTCGGGCTCAAATTTGCCCATATTTTTAAAAATTTTTTTGTAAATTTTTAAACGTTACTTTAAGCTTATAATTTTAGGGCTCATTCTCACCAAACATGAAATTGAAATATTAATTACGCCTTTTATAAGAAAAGAAGGTAGGGACCTGTCGGATATCTTCAACATAAATTAATCATGCATAGATGAAATAAACTTAACAAAACTATAATATGCATATTTTTTCACAAAACATTTACTTATACTTCTATCTGTGGTGATTAAAACAAATTTGCAATCGTATACTTTTTTAGAATGGTGTCATTCAAGAGACGAATGTCAAAAAGGATCTCGTTGTACGCGTATCGGTAATTACCAGTTCTGTGAATGTCGTCCTGGAACATATGGGCACAAATGCGAAAACGTGACTGATTGTGATAATAACATACTGACATGCCGCAATGGTAGTGGAGCAACATGCGGGTACAACCGAAATCTGAATGTCGCTGAATGTATGTGTAGGGATGACCTGAAATACGACATTGAAAGTGGATTGTGTAGGGGTAAGTTAAACGATAATTTTTCAGAAAGTGAAATATACACCGAAGAGCCATTACATTATGACCACCCTCCATCTATAACAATGGGCTCGCCCAGGTTTTCATGACTTCTCACGCAGGAACAATGTTTTCATGGGGCAACTTAGGACCCATAATCCTCATAGAACAATCCTTGACGTCAGCTACTTGAACATAGTTGCAGACTAGGTTCAGGCAACAGTTTTTCCTGCCGGGGATGGTGTTTACCAACAGGATAATGCACCATGCCATAAAGGTCGAATCGTCGAGGAACATTCCAGTGACATTCGTCATGTCTTGGTCCCCGAATTCACCTGACCTTAATCCAATAGAGCATTTGTGGTCCTACTTGGAAAACCGAATTCGTGCTGCCACGCTACCCCTCGTAATGTGAGGGAATTGCAGGACTAGTTGGTGATCGCTTGGTACCAGATACCTCAGACTACCTATCAGCACTTTGTGGAATCAATGCCACGGCGAGTGTTAGCAGTTTTGATGGCTAAAGGTGGTCCTATATGTTATTAGCAGGCTGGTTATAATGTAATGGCTCTTCGGTGTATTTAAGAGCATGATTAATGATTTATTTTAGAATACGTATCAAAAAAGAAAGTATGAATGCAAACACCTCGGGGTCATAAAATATTTTTTAAGCTTGGAAAAAAAAGTCAATTGAAATACGTCAAAAACATCCCCACTCCCGGTCAAGAATCCATCGGATTCGCTTACGTCATGGCAATGGCTCGCCCTTGCTCTCCTTACATTTCCTCCAATCAGCAGAAACCATATCAAAATGCAAATTTCCATGAAACTTATGCATTTTTACTCCTATGAGTAATAATGAATCCCAATCGCTTTGGGCAATCAAACAGTAAGATAAGGATGAATAACAAATAGTTGCATTTTATAAACATTCCTAACTGTTCCACGAAGAAGTTTAATCCAGTTTTACAACTGAAATATTTTAATTTTGTTTTTCTTTAAGTATTCGCTTTTATTTGTTTGAAATTTGCTTAAAGCAGTTGGGGTAAAGCTGGACCGTTTGTGTTGGCTTCAAATGCGCTCTTCAGAATGGATGTAGCTTATTAAAATGAACCTCGTTTGGTCTTGTCTAATTCAAATTTTAAAAGGCATTTTTTTCGAATAAACTTAACCATGTACAGTAAAAATATTTTAAGTACTACGTCTCTCAAAAATAACAACGATATGGAAAAAGCAATCGAAGTAAACACGAAGGAGATGAGATTACATTCGTTTTTCCTTACTATATTTAGAATACCTCATGATTTATACTCTCTAAGTTTCAAATTTTATGAAAAAATTTGCCAACTGGTGAAACTTATACTAATGACGAGAAAAACCCACAAATTTATGTTTTCGAAATGGGCACTATTTGTTACAAGAGCGTGGCACTGTCTGAAGACAAAAAATTTCAGGACCCATGCAAAATATTTAAAATTTTAATGGTCTTGCTTGGTGCAGGATATTTTTTATAGTAATTTCCAGTCAGCACCGTCATCTAGTGACAGGATTTAATATTATAAAGCCATACGTTTTCTTCTCCTTTCGTCTTATTTTATTGATTTTCTAAATTGTTATTGACTTTAGGAATACTTGGTTTACAAGATATTGTCACATTTTATTTGTCTAGTAAAGTATAGTTTGTCTAGTAAAGTAGGGAACTTCACTCGAATTGAGTAGGGATTAAAACTTTTCATTTTTTCAGAAACATGCAATGGCAGAACTGATTGTAGAAATGGAGCTGAGTGCACAAATATCGGTAATTACTATTTTTGCGAGTGTCATAATGGAACATATGGACATCAATGTGAAAAAGTAACTGAGTGTGAAAACAGCGTGATGTGCAGAGAAGGAAGTGGAGCAACATGCGGTTATAACTTAAATCTGACTGTCACTGAATGCATATGCGATAATGATTTGAAATACGACATTGAATCTGAAGCATGCAAAGGTAACTATAAATACACTCTATAACAAAAAAATTGACGCACCAAGAACGCACTAATGACGCGCAAAATCGACGCTCGATCAGGCTGGAATGATGCCGACTGGAGACATATAGTATTTAGCGATGAATCCTGCTTCCAATTGTGTCCTGACGATCATCGAAGACGTGTTTGGAGACGCACAGGGCAGAGGGGGATCTGCCTTCATTATCGCATGCCACACCGGCCCTCAACAATGCATTATGGTCTGGGGTGCCGTTTCATTTGACAGCCGGACCCATTCCGTCGTCATTAGAGGTACACTTACTGCACAGCGGTACGTCAACGACATCCTAAGACCTGTTTTGCTACCGCTACTTTTGCAGCGCCCTGGACTGTTTTTTCAGCAGGGTAATGTCAGACCACATACGGCACGTGTTGCTATGAACTGTCTGTAAGCTTGTCAAACTCTTCCGTGGCCTGCTAGATCACCAGATCTCTCTCCCATCGAGCATGTCTGGGATATGATGGAAAGTCGATTGCATCTGGCACGGAATGTTGATGACCTCGTTCGACAATTGGATTCAATTTGGCAGGAAATACCGCAAGAGACCTTTATCGGTTTATGCCACGCCGTGTGGCAGCTTGTATCCAGGCTAGAGGCGGGTCAACACCTTATTGAACTTGTTACTGTAACTCTGCAATACCAATACATTATTCAATTGTTCTGAAATTTTAATCATTTACTATTCTGCACATTGTCTTCCTATCCACCAAATTTCGATTCAATCGGACAACTCTTTCTTGGTGCGTCTATTTTTTTGTTATAGAGTGTATTTCTGAGTTTGGAGAAGATGGCATCATCCATTGCAGGTTAAAAATATAAGAAATGAAAACGAGAGAGAAATTTTTTATTTATTTTGGTTATAAAATATGATTGCAAATTTCTCATATGCAACTGCATAAAAATATTTAAAAAATATATTGTTTTTTTAATATAAATGCGTTTTCACATTTCCGACTCGCCCGATTAAGCGTTTATGCAGCCTATGAAGTTCTTTTTGCTGCAGTAAGAATTAGGTTGCTACGGTGTTCAGGTTGCTACGTCAGAATTAGGTTTTCTACTGTCATTTGTTATTTAATTTCAAAGGTGCGCCCTGAGGAGAATTTGTTTTATAAGATTATCT